>NC_047515.1:1496467-1573967 GCF_902827115.2 Pseudochaenichthys georgianus
TCCACCCTCTCTCCACCCTCTCTCTCCACCCTCTCTCTCCACCCTCTCTCCACCCTCTCTCCACCCTCTCTCTCCACCCTCTCTCCACCCTCTCTCCACCCTCTCTCCACCCTCTCTCCACCCTTCATCAGTGAGGATGAAAGCCCTGCCAACACCTTCTGATTTTCACCTCAGCTGATCTCAGTGAGCGGCATATAAAACACATGTTTCTATTCCCTCTATTTCTGCATAGCTGTTTCTTCTCTATGGAGTTTCTCTACATGAAATGAAGAATACAAATGTAAATATGACCGTCCATGTTGTTATCCAGGGGGCAATCTTTTATTTAACCTTTAAAAGTAAACCGTAATCATTGTGAGAGACCACTTTACACAGTGCATATACAAGTTGTTGATCTAAAACACTCAGCCTCACTGTATCCAAGGTCAGCCTGCTGGCGATCACTTTGATAAACCTGACCGCACTGACCGGGAAAGCAAATGTTGTGACAGGACAAGCTGGATATGTACACCCTGCGAGGTTTCCTGTGTCACGAGACAACATGTTTATTCTCTGTTTGCTTCTCGGTGCCTCCGACCCGGCAGGACACCACAGAGCTGCAGAATAATGTTGTCAACAAACACAACAGGGGAGAAAAACAAGAATCCCCGTCAGGCAGAAAGTGTCCGCTTGTTCTGACGAGTCGCTCCAGGCCTGTCGTGACATCGCTCTGCAGTTAGCAGAGGACGTGTTTAAGCAAAACACACAGAGATTGGTGAGAATGAGTTCAAATGAAATGATATTAAACTGAGGAGCTGAGATCATATATTAGCAGGACAATATCCTTTGTCTTCCATTCATCCTCTGTCCACCCTAAGACCCTCAGACATCAGGCACTCGGGTGTGTCTGGTGTTGATAAGGGGTTTTAAAATGTGTCAGGGTACACCGTCACTCAACAGTCGGCCATTCACGGAAACAATCGATTATGATGGAGAAATGATATCATGAAAGTTACGGTGCTTATTAAGCTTTTTAAAACGTAGGTGGTAAGTTGCCAAAGTGCTTTGTTCTGAACGTTCATCAGTATTATAATCAAAAAGAGAAATATGAACGTTAGTTTTTACTGAAATGATCAAATAAAGTCAACATTTCAGTCTTTACTGAGCTGTGTGGGGTTTGTTCAACTTCTAAAAGATGTTTGAATGGTGATATACACAGTGATAGATGTTAAGGACTAACGTTTATAATAAATACATCTGTATTGATTTTAAGATCTTTAGTTCATACAATCATACGTATTGGGATCATTTGTATTAATGTGGACCGGAGGGAGAGGGGGACGAGCATAAGTTTCACTTTCCTTTTTTATTTCAATTCCAGCTTTGGTCCTGAAGAATATGTTTCTCTGTTGTCCACGTTCATAAAGCAAAGCAGCAGCATCAGAGCACGGAGCAGAGTCTCTAGATGAGTTCACAGCAGTCCCTCGTTCTTATTGAACATCCATGTTGTAGTCCGCTGTATAGAAAACTGTGGTTTCCATGGTTTCCCCACAGCAGCAGACGCACATTCAGGACGTCCGCTGGCGCATCATAAACACGTCGGATAGTGAAAGTGCATTCGGATTCTCTAAAGTACCGCAGTCTCTTCTCCTAAGTCCTTTTGAATTCTCCTATCCACTATCCCTTAACCCCGTGACGTTTCACTCAGAGGTCAAGGAATAGACGATAGGGCAGCGGCGTATGGCCCACCCACAGCCAATCAGCGCTTCATAGCGCAGAGCCGGGAAGCCCAGAAGGAAGTGCCACAAACTGCAGTTCATCTAGTGGCCGACAGGGGATGGATGCAAAAAGGAGCAATTCCCATAGACCCCCATGTTAAAATGCCCAACTTTACAGCATCTAGCCTGGATCCAATAAAACTTATTCTGGATATAGTTAGATTCCACCTTCATGACAATGGAATAGGGAGTGCATTTTTTTACCGTGAGTTTTTATAGTAAGTAAAGTAACTTTTGCCGTGAGTGAATGAAAGTATTATTTCTTCTTGAGGTCTGCAGTTTAGCGTGTACACATTTGCTGAATATGAAAACACTCAGTGTGTGCCCACTGTGTGACTGTCAAGGATAAACAACCTGTGCCCCCGATATATGTTGTATGTATTATTGCCACACAAACATTACATTGCAGTTTAAGTGTCGCCAACTCCGTTTAAGAGATCTATCCCCCGTCTGTGTGAGAGGGGGCGGGGCAGTTTACACACACGCAGCTGCTACATGCAGCAACACACACACGGAGGAGATGGCGGAGAGAACGCGCTCCGAGCTGTGGTTAAACTATAGCCGTGTCGATGGGGACAATACTCGTTACCAAAAGTGCAATAAGAGTTTAGCATGTAAGGGCGGTAACACGAGCAATGTGTCTAAACATTTAGCAAAAGTGCTCCACATCCAGACGGAGGAATGCACCGGGTTCCACTGTCTTTCTAGCAGCTCTGTAGCTCCATCCACGAGTAACGTTTCCACGTCAGGTGTTCTGTATGCTAGCAGCAACACACGGAGTTAACTACATTATACAAACATGGGTTATGATTAGAGGTAACTGAGTTATTTAGTTTGTTAAAGTTTCAGCTATTCTGTTTACAGTTCTGTCATCACATTATTTAATACGATTTGTTAAAACATTTTTGTTTCTTTTGATGTGAAATATTATGTATTTAATTTAAATAAAAAGCAATGTTAGTTTTGTTCACAATTTGTTTAGTTAGTTTACCTTATTTTTTTCTCCAAAATAACCGATAAAAGTAATGTTAAAGGACCGGATCGATAAGACATAGACATACTTTATTGTCATTTCAACGAGACGCAGAGTGTACTATTACAACGACATGTCGTTGTACTGGCTTACAGGAACAGGACAATATAACAACTTGCTAAAATTGTACATATAAATAAATAATAGTGACGTGGTGCTGATAAAATTAAAGATAAAGTGTGCATTTAAAATATAAAGACTTACTATACATATAAATAAAATAGACATACTATATAACAAATATGTGCTCTTTACACAGCGCAATGTAATCTTTATGTTACTGGTCTGCTTGCTGTTCAGCAGTCTGATGGCTTGGGGGAAAAGGTATTGCAGAATCTGGCTGTTCTGCTCTTAATGCTGCGGAGCCTCTTGCCGGAGGGCAGCAGGGAGAACAGAGCATGGTGAGGACGAGTGGGGGCTTTAAAACGTTCTGGGCTTTTGTCAGGCAGCGTTTCTGAGCGGTGTCTCTGATGGGAGGGAGAGAAACTCAGATGATCTTCTCTGCTGTCCTGACCACTCTCTGCAGAGACTTCCAGTCTTTGGCGTTGCAGTCTCTCGACCAGATGGAGATGGTCAGCACGCTCTCTATGGTTCCTCTGTAGAACGTGGTGAGGATGGGAGGGGGGAGCTGTGCAGGAAGTGTAGGCGCTGCTGTGCCTTCTTAAATAGTGATGTGGTGTGAGTGGACCAGGTCAGACTGCTCGTGATATGCACCCCAGGAACTTGGTGCTGGCTGTAGTCTTCACTGCTGTGCCGTTGATGTGGAGAGGTGGGTGACGGTGCTTTTTGTTCCTGAAGTCGACAATGATCTCTTTTGTTTTATCGACATTCAGGATCAGGTTGTTGGTGTTACAGCAGTCTGTCAGATGTTTCACCTCCTCCCTGTAGGCCTGTTCCTTGTTGTCCCTGATGAGTCCCACCACTGCTGTATCGTCCGCGTACTTTATGATGTGGTTGGTACCGAACCTGGAGCATAAGCATAAGCGCTATCTATTAAAGTAGTAGTACCGTTAAAGCCTTAACGATACCCATCCCTATGTGGATGTCAGTTCTACACACATCCTGAGGCCGCCGTGCCTATGTTTTTTGTTTTCACTGCTAATTTATGCTTATGTTCTATTAGTGCATTAAAAAATCATTAATGAAGTTTCAGCTCAGACCCCACGCTTAATATGTCTCCCCCTGGCCCACCTACATTTCTCCAGGCCCACCCACACAATAATTCCTGACTACGCCACTGCGATAGGGTTAGCATTTAGGAGCTGATTTTTGGATTATGGGAACGCAACCCTGGATACAGCGTGGGAGGCAGGGCCTCATTCATTCCTATGAGAGTTGCTCATTGGCGCATGATGATAAAATGGCCCAGCTTTTGAGAGAGTGAAACGTCACAGATTACCCGGCATGCCTGAGAAGTACTCGTATGTGCGCTCATAGCGCATGCGCAACTTTTACCAAAATGCTCGTTCACATCAAGCACGTCAATTTGCGTACACGTAACAGCACCGCACGTTCATGACAGCATGGTAATGATTTGTTATTATGATGGATTTGATATTAACGAGGCGGCAGCTAGCAGCTAGCGGCTAGCTAGTCATTATGCTAATGTGCACATCAATCGTTATGTACTTATATTACGCTGCAACAGGATCTAGTGATATCCAAGCAACAGAGCTTCATTTAGCATGAAAGAATGATTGCACTGTATATATATATATATATATATATATATACATATATACTTATAATAATAAGTAATATTAACTTTATTTAATACAACATTTACGGTACAAGATGTAATCATACAGCCCATGTAGCATGATAATGAATTACAGCAAACATGTGCAATATATCCAGTATTACAGCTCCGTGGGCTGGCAGTGAGACGATATGGGTCCGTTCTTATTGTGCATCCATGGGTAAAGATAAACGCAACTCACATTGGTTTCTCAAACAGCATCTCTGTAAACTACGTGTATTCACTGAATTTCACTCTCTGCCTTTAACGGCTCGTTGTAGCTCCAGTAGCTCCAGCCCCCACCCTCCCTGTGAGCACAGTGTGCTCTGATTGGTCGGGACACGTAACATGAACGTGCCGGGCGGCGCGGTCCCGTGGGTTAGATGCGCGTTCATAATGCAGAGGGAAATAACTCTCAGAATAACGTTATTAGCACATTATTACAACTTGAGGAACGAATGTTTTTAATAAGGGCTATACAAGTGTTCATACTGGGTAGTTTATTTAGTTTAAAAAAAAGTATCCAACGATTTACAGACCACTCTTTCCCCATGTAAGTCAATGGGAAAAAGTGTTTCCGGGCCTGGCAACCAAACGGAAGTGTAGTACCGCCGTTTGGTCAGCACGAATATTTTCATCTGAGTCCGGCGCACTTCCTGGGGGCTTGGCATAGACCCATGGATGTATAAGCATAGACCTCACAGCGGGCGGAACTTGTCATAAAGTCCGCAAAAAGAAAGCCCGCCCATTTAGAGGGAAGATATGATTGGTCAATTGGACTGTCATTTTTCATTACTCAAGCTCTCCCGTCTTCAGAGACGGCATTTAACCCTTCACATTCCAACAGAAACTGAACAGGCAGATTCGAAGGATTTATTTCTTTGGAAATATTATTTTACATACAATTAAATCAAGTTATTTTGGTAAAACTAATGACAAATATAACAACAAAAACATATAAAAAAATATATATATATTTTTAATGTTTTCAAATATTATTTCTTAGAATATCTTAGGCCCTCACAGAGGGCCTAGAGGGCCCTGACGGCTCGCCACTGAAGACCACGTACAACAACTTCCTTACTTACAATAAATAAGCACCAATTAGAGGGTTATTGAGGAAAAACTCTCAACTAATGGCTTATTACTTGTATGGTCATGTAGAACAAGGCATTAATAAGTGTTTTATAATGACTAGTAAAGAGCCAATATACTGCTAATATGCATGTTAATTAACAACTAGTTGATGGTGAATTTGAGTACCTTAATATAAAGTGTTACCAAAATTATTGCAGCTCAAATGTAGCAGTGCTCTGAGCAGCTTCAGGCTTTGTTTAAACCAGCCAAGGAATGAATATTTAAACTGGCTTCCTGTTGGATCAACCTGACTTCCTTTTAAAGTATACTCTCTCTCAACCAGTACAATGTCCTCTCACATAATCTGTCATAAGGTCTCAAAAACACAAGCATTGTCTTTCACATACACTACTATACCCTCTTACATACTACACTTCCTCTCTCATTTACACTATCATTCTCTCACACACAGTAATAATAATAATAATAATTGTTATAGCGCCTTTCAAGAGACCCAAGGACGCTTTACAATGGGAAACATTAGAGTGTACAGTGCTTGAATTGCCGCTACTCAGCCGCCGGCGGCACGTCATGACGCATGACAACAAATATGCCCAGCGTACCTATGCCGTGCCGCAGCGATAGACTAGAGCAGAAAAGACATCACATAACGTTAGCATTTCCAAAATGTTAGCGTGGCTTAATAATATTGCAAAAAGGCGGTTGTCGCCGGACAAGGATTCCCTCTCTCCTTTCCTGCTGAAAGATGGTGAGTGTACTCAGGGACGAGGAGTCATTTAACCAGCCGCCAGTAGGAGTCAGGCTTTACTTTCTTTTATATCCATAAAGAAAAAGGAAATCTGTTTACAGTTGTTTCATATGGATGTTGAGAGGTATCCATATATCTCTTCATTTTGCTCTCAAAATGCACCAGATTGATGCATCTAACTTCAATATACCCGGACCCCCCTAGAGGGTGCCAGGTCCACTCCCCACTTATAAAAATAGCACTTTACCCCTGCACCCCCTCTAATCTCAGATGCACCCTGAGTCATTTTGTTTAAGTACAGTGAGCCTTTCTAAAATATACAGTAAAGAGACAAACCCACCAGCATTTAGGATATACTATGACTTTGAGCCAAACACTTGTTTTTGGGCTGTATAAATAAATTGACTTGAAACAGTGGCTGATTTAGAGTACTGCACCTTTTCTATTCCAATTCAAGCACTGCTCTCTCTCACACACACACACACACACACACACACACACACACACACACACACACACACACACACACACACACACACACACACACACACACACACACACACACACACACACACACACACACACACACACACACACACACACACACACACACACACACACACACACACACACACACACACACACACACACACACACACACACACACACACACACACACACACACACACACACACACACACACAGCAATGACCCACACAGCAATGACCCACACAACAGTGCCCATTCATCACCACTTGGCTGTGTTGCCGTGGGATAGAACTACTGAGCCGTTACTGTTACCCAGAATACATTGCTCTCGCCCTTTGTCCACTCAACCGTAAGAGAAACTTCCTCTATAGAGAACACAGGGATTTTAGCCTTTGCAGACCATTGACATGCACACAAACCCCTATATAACACACACAGGAGAGGGACCGGCCAAAAGCATAACAGGGCCTCTATGATGTTAGCTGTCTCTTTAATGATATACATTAACTGTTGTTAGAAAAGTAGTAGAAGGAGAATGAGTGCAATATGTATCAATGAAATGTAGTGTAATTAGCATAAAATGCAATGCTTGAGTTTAATACAAGAACCTCAAAATTGTACATTGATTTGAGGGTGGGACAGGCTGCAGGCGAGGCAGGAGAAGGACATGTGACCAGAGGAAAGGAAGGAGAGCTCACCACTAGTTCTGGTTTCTTTCTTCAATTCTTGATCCACATGGGTTGCTCCTACTCACTGCAGGCTGCAGACAGAGAGAGATGGAGAGATCAACAGATGGTAACGTGTTACTTGTTTTTAAAACCGTACACAGCCCACAGAGGCAGACACAACATCTAGCATTCTGACACTGATATGGAGAACCACATACTTTAAAGAGAGAAAGACAGAGAGAGCGAGAGATTTCAAATAGAGGAGCTAGACAGAGTGCAGGAATTTAGAAAATTAGAAAAATGAAAATAGATTAAGAGTGTAAGGCTTTAGGAGTCCTTCGTTATACTGGGAAATGTTATTGAGTTGAATGCCAACGGGATCTGTTCTTTTAGAATAGCACCATCAGACTTCCAATGCAGGAAAGTGTGCCTAATGACAGACTAATACATAATAGTATATGTCAGAAAAGTATAGAAGGTAAGGTTAAATTAGTGAGTTGGTACATTCTGACTAAACCGAACGAAATCTAAAAATTTGCAAAACATAACATTTGAGCTATTATCACCATCGCCATATTGACCCACAATAACGACTTTTAAATTCTAAAACTCTCTATGAAGAAGGAGCAGGAGTGTTGAATACAATTGAAAATAAAATTCCAGGTTAGCGAAGGCTTTGAAAGAGTGATCATTTAGTTTAGGTTTGATTAGTAGGCTTGAGTCAAGGATGGCCGCCCTGCACCTCCTTCGCCTTGAGGAACGTGAGTATCAAACTACCGGGTAGAGTGAACTCATTTATGCTGAGATATTGTTCAGTCTCAGCCAGGTTTCAGTGAGACAACAGAAGTCGATCTGATGATCTGATATCAAATCCTTTACTAGTAACGCTTCAGAAGGTCAAGATCTGACCTTTGAGAGTTCTCATTACATGTTCCTGTTTAGTTTCACTTTAATGTACTATTCCCCATATTTTTACTTTTGAATGACTTCTTTAAGTGGTCGTGTTGAGTGGATGCCCAAAAGGAAGCCCTCAGAAGTCAGTAAGACTGCAACCCCGCCTCGTCTCAACTCTGATTGGTTGGCCACTAATACACTTTTATAATATTAGTAGATATGAGAACTGCTCCTTCCAGAGTCGGCTGAATGCCATCTCTCCTAATCAGATCTGATGTTCCCCAGAAAGCACAGCAATTATCTACAAAGCCAACATCATTTGCAGGACAGCAACATGACAACAGCTGCAATGATAACATGCAGCTATTCATGTCATCACTGGTCAGACAACTAATCAGGTGATCAGGTCTCATGTGTATACATGTCACTTCATCATCCCCACAGAGGGTCAGGATAATAAGCACAAAAACGAATTAAAGTGTGTGTGTGCGTGTGTGTGTGTGTGTGTGTGTGTGTGTGTGTGTGTGTGTGTGTGTGTGTGTGTGTGTGTGTGTGTGTGTGCAGTCATTTCACAGATGGTAGGAGAGGAGAATGGACTGATGAAAGGAGATGAGGCGTGTATCGATATGGAAGGTAATTATCTGAGGTTACTCTCAGATCACAACCACAAAAAGAGTTTTAGCTTGAAATAAAATCTGCTTCTAAAAGCCGCTAAACCTGAAGGCTTTCAATTCCAGTGTTATTGTTTACCCAGAGTGTTCCGTAGTGATGTCACTATATGTTCCTGAAGTAGGGGACAGTGGTCTATAAACATTGGGATTAAATGGATTTTGGAACATTTTAGCTTAATCAAAATTGTCAAATTGTATCATATGGAATAATGCAGATTCAAATATGTGAGGCAAAAATGAAGAGGCTGGACCAAGGAGCTTGTCAATGAGGGGGGGTGTCAGTTAAACCTGTTAGTTCTCCCCAAGAAGAATTTCTCCTGAATGAAGTGCACCTCATCACATCATGAAGTAACAAGTGTTATAAGTTCAGTTTTAACATAAAGTTCACCTTAAACTGCCAAGACTATATAAATAAAGAGAAACAGTGGACAGGGTCCGCACCCAGCACAGTGAAAACGACCTTCTGTCAAAGCATTTAATAAAACTTATTTTTTAATGAACAGTAAAATGTAAATACAACTTCTTAATGATACCCTCTTAAAAAGCCTTCCCATAGCTCCCTTTTATTAACACAAGGCTGCTAACAAGAACATAATATCATATTTTAATTTAATATTCATTACATTTCCATGCAGCCATGGCCTCTTTTCCCTGAATGCAAATGCCTTTAAACAAGATGTGGTCTTATTATATTTCTCACTTTGTCACAATGGATGTGCCTAATAATGTGTGACGAACACGTATTTTAGAGTTCTGTCTGGAAAGCAGATAACCCGCCTCTTCAGGAGCAGACAGCTCTTCATCCCTCACCCTCATCACGAGGGGTTGACCTCCTTTACCAGGGGAGGGATTCTTCACTCCGTCAATAGCTCTGCTGGGGGGGGGGGCGGCTGGTCGGAGAGGCACACAGCGATGACCCCCCACTCTGTGAGGTTCACTCATCTGATGCGACCCAGTGGAGGGGACAGCACCCCCCCCCCCCGCACCCATCGATCTGACAGCTGATCTGTCAGGACTCTCAGAGTCTTTCGTTGGTCAAGTTGACACGTGATGGTTTACCGCCCACACACACTACAGTGTTCTTCAGAGTTCTCCAGTGTTGGTATCTTTGCAAATGGTGAAGTTCAGCTCCCACTGTGTTGCATCATCGCAGCCAAATGCAAAAACACGAAGCTGTTTATAATTGAAAAGCGTTTTAAACAGACTTGTTAAATCTCCTGTATTTGGGATATACTGCAATTCAGAATCACAATGTGTTTAAGTGAGAGAAGGTTGCATTACTTAGTTTAGTTTTGGAGAATATGTCATTTGTTTATAGTGAAAATACAGTTGAATTATTTTTTTCCATTAAAGAAAAGGTACTTAAATATGAGTGTATGCTGTCAAACACAGTTCTCAGAAAGAAATTAGAATCGGCCGGACAGAGGGCTCGCCCCTGACTCCAGTCTCCAGTTTCCCCGTGTGGCCAGGTTCCGCCCACACCCCCTCCCATAGTTCATCAGTCCTATGACACACGCTCCAGCACTGCCCCATACCCAGGTTCACTGTTCCCCTTCTGCCGTCTTCCAGGCGATTCATTCTGCAGTATGCACTTTTATTTTGCCCCATTGAGTATATTTTAATTCTCTTACTACAAGAATTGGTCTTATACTTCAGCAAACATATCTGAATACTTCTTCTTCCACTGGTTGTTTAAATGGTAAGACGTGGTTTGAATGGTAAAAGTTATGATATAAGAATCAAGTTAGGCATCATTTCATTTTTCTACAGTATATGTTCCTATTTTTGGACTCAAAGCTGCAGTGTTTAGTTATTTTGAATAATAAGCTGTGAAAAGTTGTGTGTGTAATGCAATGATGCACACAGTGTATGGCCCCCCCTCAGTCCTCAGTGTGTGCAGGTGTAACTGAAGAGCAGAGAGCTTGTCTGATTCGGGGATACTCCAGTAAACATCAGGTTTTCTCTCCCGCTGCCCCCCCGCTCCCCCCCTCAGGCCGCGCTGACGTACAGGGCTAAAGGTTGCTGCAACACGTTCTCTACAGCGGCATTAATCAGTAGACGCTAAAGTTCACCAGCCAATAGTCTTCTTCTGGGTCCGTCTGTCCAATCACTGTGCTCTTTCCCTCTGCATGGCACTGCGGCTCCCTGCCTGTTTATCTCCGTGTCCCCTGCTGACACATATCAGACGTTTTTCTAAAGGTCAAGTCAAACGAAATATTCAAAATAACATCCATTGCACCGAAGAAATGTTTCTTGACTCCGTTCAGGTTTTCTACATGACAGAGAATATGTATTTTTTTAAATCCATCAAAGCTCAGTTTCTAATTGGTCTGAATTCCGGCTACTGTGGAAACAAAGCCCCTTTGTCCCGACATAGCACAAATAACATCATATCATATCCTAACTTGGGGTTGCGAATCTATGGGCATAGATATGTCTCGTAATTATTTGTGTGAACATAAAAAATAATTTGTGTGTAAATATGTGATTTGTAAATGTAAAACACCACAAATGCATTTAAAAGATTAGCAAACTCACAAATAAATGTGAAACGAATCTGAAAATATGCTAAATATGTTCACAAATAAAAAAAAGATCTGTGAATATCTCTTTAACATTTACAACTTTCGATCAGGCATTTGTGAATCCATTTTGTATTTGTGGACCAAAAATACGCTCGTGGATCTCTAATCTCTGCTCGTGGATCTCAAGTCTCTGCTCGTGGATCTCAAGTCTCTGCTCGTGGATCTCAAATCTCTGCTCGTGGATCTCAAGTCTCTGCTCGTGGATCTCAAGTCTCTGCTCGTGGATCTCAAGTCTCTGCTCGTGGATCTCAAATCTCTGCTCGTGGATCTCAAGTCTCTGCTCGTGGATCTCAAATCTCTGCTCGTGGATCTCAAGTCTCTGCTCGTGGATCTCAAATCTCTGCTCGTGGATCTCAAATCTCTGCTCGTGGATCTCACATTTCTGCTCGTAGATCTCACATTTCTGCTCGTGGATCTCACATTTCTGCTTGTGGATCTCACATTTCTGCTTGTGGATCTCACATTTCTGCTTGTGGATCGTCTTTTTACACACACGGAATTTTGAAACATATTTTCCGCCGGTCTCGGCTAAAATCTACTCGTGTCACTCGGTGATTTTCGGAAACCACGCGATGGCCCGCTGATGACGACATTTCCGCATGATTTCAAAGTAAGTGCATGATGGTTTGTTTAATGCTCTGGTTTTTTATTATAATGAACAGCGGAACGTTAGATTCTTTATCGCCATCACCACCACCACCACCACCACCACTACCCACCACCATCATCATCATCATCATCATCATCATCATCATCATCATCATCATCATCATCATCATCATCATCATCATCATCATCATCATCATCATCATCATCATCATCATCATCACCATCATCATCACCATCATCATCATCATCATCATCATCATCATCATCATCATCATCATCATCATGACAGAGGTGTTTACTGATATATTCAACCTCTCATTACAACAAGCTACTGTTCCAACATGCCTCAAATCCTCAACCATCATTCCAGTGCCTACAAAGACATCTGTGAAGTGCCTAAATGACTATCGCCCGGTCGCGCTTACACCAATAGTCATGAAGTGTTTTGAGAAACTGGTGCTTGCCCATATCAGAACAATCATCCCACCTGACCTTGACAAGCATCAGTTTGCCTACAGGCCAAACCGCTCCACAGAAGACGCCATCAACTCAGCCCTCCACACCTCTCTGACACATCTGGAACTACCAGGCAGTTATGTGAGGATGCTATTTTTGGATTTTAGCTCTGCATTCAACACCGTCATGCCCCACAAACTGGTCAGCAAACTGAATACTCTTGGCTTTGGCTCTTCACTTTGCTCGTGGGTCATGGACTTCCTGACTGACAGACCACAGCAAGTCAGAGTCGGTAAGCACCTATCATCCCCCTTATACTAAACACAGGAACCCCACAAGGTTGTGTGCTTAGTCCCAAGCTCTTCACACTCTTTACCAGCAACTGCACCCCCATCCACACCTCCAACTCCATAGTAACATGTGCAGACGACACCACAGTAGTCGGTCTTATTACAGACAATAAGGAGACAGCCTACAGGCTCGAGGTGGAACATCTGACTGACTGCTGTAAGGAACACAACCGTGTCCTTAACACCTCCAAAACTAAGGAGCTCATTGTTGATTTCAGGAGGACAAACAAGGAAGTCCATCTCCCCTCCACATCCATGGAGAAGCAGTGGAGAGCGTGGAAGACCTACGGTTCCTTGGAGTCAACATCTCCAATAAATTAACATGGACCTCAAACACCTCAAACCTGGTGAAAAAGGCACAGCGAGCAGAGACTGTTTTTCCTGAGGAAACTGAGACAGGCCAGGCTTCCACAAAAACTGCTGGTAAACTTCTATCGGTCGACCATTGAAAGCACCCTGTCCAGCTGCATAACTGTGTGGTACACCAGCTGCACAGCCGCAGAGCGGAAGGACCTGCAGCGGGTGCTGAAGGCTGCTCAGCGCATCATTGGGACTGAGCTGCCCAACCTTCACAACATCTACAAAAGTCGACTGCAGAAGAAAGCCAGCAGCATCCTCAGAGACATCACACACTCCGGCCACTCACTGTTCGAACTGCTGCCGTCCGGCAGACGGTTCAGGTGAATAACAGCACGCACCAACAGACTGAAGAACAGCTTCTTCCCCAGAGCTGTGGCCTCCATCACTCCCATCCCTGTCCAACTACAACACGCACTATAACATGCACACATACAAACAAACTACTTCCCATCAAAGACTGCCGCCTAAAATACCATGTTATTTATTTGTATTTTTATTAAGTATCAACTGATATGTTTTAGTAACTATTTATATTTAAACATTGTAGCTTTATATATTTTAATATTCTGGTAAAGTGCATATGATGACCCTGATTATTATTGCTACTATCTCTGCTTTATCACTGTTTTTATGGATGTGTTCTTATTTATGTTATGTATTGCATTGAGAGATGCCAACTGAACTTCGTTGCACTGATGTGTGATGACAATAAAGATATATTCTATTCTATTCTATTCCATCATCATCATCATCATCATCATCATCATCATCATCATCATCATCATCATCATCATCATCATCATCATCATCATCATCATCATGTTATAGTGATACAGTTAGTTTGTGCTCTAAATAAAGACATTCTTGATTATTTGTCCTTAACTTATTATTGTTATTCCTTGTTAACTCGCTGCTACTGAAACACAATAATATCCCAATCTGATCAAAGTGAATTAGAATACAGCCATGCACTGAGCTATTGGTCACTCCTACAGCCAGAAAGATCTGGAAAAACATTGTCTTCAATCTTGTTCACCATAATGACTTAGGGTGCGTTCACACCTGCCTTGTATAGTCCGGTTGAATCGAACCCTGGTGCGTTTAGCCGCTTGGTGCGGTTCATTTGGGTCGGTGTGAACGCAGTCCGAGACCTCTGAAGTGAACTAAACAACCGGACTCTGGTCCGCTAAAATAGGTGGTCTCGGAGCGCTTGCTTGCGAACTCTGGAGCGGTTCATTGTTGGTGTGAACGCAGTCCGCACCAAAACATAGGAAGCGCAGTATTTACGTGTTACAAGAACGCGGATATCTTCAAAAATCTTTAGCGAAAGAGTCTTTCAAGACATCCGCGGCTGTTTAGTTAAAGAGTAAAGCAGAATTAAGTGTTGAACAGTGTCGTGTAAAGTAAAAATTCTCCGTCAGCTACATAAAAGTAAGAACACCTGTCGTCGGTGAAACGCCCCTCCTCTGCAGAACGTCTCTCGTGGATAAGCAGGAAAAGAACACCGACAGGCTGATCAGGAGAGATGGGTCTGTCTGCAGACCGCAGCAAGGAGGCGTTTCCTATAGGGGCGTTTCCTATAGGGGCGTTTCCTATAGGGGCGTTTCCTAACTTTTTTTATCCAGCTGCTTTTATAAATCCTCGCAGAAGAAGTCATTGTTCTAGTGATGGGAATTCCGGCTCTTCTTGCTGAGCCGGATCATTTGGCTCACCAAGAAGAGCCGGCTTTTTCGGCTCCCAAAGGGCTCTTCAGTTTACCACATATTATACCTTTTAATTAAATCAAATGTAGCGCTGTTTTGACTAATGATTTATATGTGTACACATATATCACTTAAATTATTCAAGACATCCTTTGTACTAAAGTATTCAAAAGTAAAAATGACATGTTTAATATAAATTATTTGCTGTGGCCAATTGTTTTCATTGCATTTACAGACCCGTGTAACTCTCTGATACCACCCAATGAATGCATTGACTTGCTTGTAGAACCACGCTACACAAAACAGATGGCAACACCTATAAAAACTATTTTAAAAAAGGGGCTACTGTATCAACCTATATAAAGTATATAAATATAGTTTTTCTCCCTGCAGGAGAGGGGAGCGTGCTTTGAGATCAACCAATAGAGTCTGTCTGCAAACCGCAGCAAGGAGGCGTTTCCTATAGGGGCGTTTCCTATAGGGGCGTTTCCTATAGTGAACGACGGGAGCCGGCTCTCGCCCGCGAACGAGACGTTTTTTGTTTTGTTTTTGCGGAGGGATCTAGATCGGCATGAAGGCACATTATGCAATGTGCAATGTGGACATTATCCCGCTTATTACACATGGCCACATTCTCAACAAAGTAACGACATGACTCCTAATAATAATTGAAATGCTTTTATGGATTTAGAAAAAGATTTTATTGATTTAAAAAATAGGTTTTTGTATTGATTTAAATTGACATGCATCCGCTAAGAAAAGTAGTCCGTTGTTACTGTTTGAACTAACGTAACAACGGCAGGAACTGCTTCTATAGTGTTTTTGATTACAGATTTGAAAACATCGTTGCTTGCTTTAAAAGTAGCACAATTCATTATGTCAAACCTTGAAAGATATCTCTGCCCTAATGCCCTATGTCTGGACCGCTGCGTAAAAAGGAGGGTTTCTGACCCATTACTTCTCTTCCTACTTTTTGTCCCCCTCTTCTCCCCGCTGCAGCCTAGCAGTTGATCTCAAAGCACGCTCCCCTCTCCTGCAGGGAGAAAAACTATATTTATATACTTTATATAGGTTGATACAGTAGCCCCTTTTTTAAAATAGTTTTTATAGGTGTTGCCATCTGTTTTGTGTAGCGTGGTTCTACAAGCAAGTCAATGCATGAATTGGGTGGTATCAGAGAGTTACACGGGTCTGTAAATGCAATGAAAACAATTGGCCACAGCAAATAATTTATATTAAACATGTCATTTTTACTTTTGAATACTTTAGTACAAAGGATGTCTTGAATAATTTAAGTGATATATGTGTACACATATAAATCATTAGTCAAAACAGGGCTACATTTGATTTAATTAAAAGGTATAATATGTGGTAAACTGAAGAGCCCTTTGGGAGCCGAAAGAGCCGGCTCTTCTTGGTGAGCCAAATGATCCGGCTCAGCAAGAAGAGCCGTAATTCCCATCACTAGAACAATGACTTCTTCTGCGAGGATTTATAAAAGCAGCTGGATAAAAAAAGTTAGGAAACGCCCCTATAGGAAACGCCCCTATAGGACGCCTCCTTGCTGCGGTCTGCAGACAGACCCATCGCAGATCAACTGCTAGGCTGCAGCGGGGAGAAGAGGGGGACAAAAAGTAGGAAGAGAAGTAATCAGAAACCCTCCTTTTTACGCAGCGGTCCAGACATAGGGCATTAGGGCAGGGATATCTTTCAAGGTTTGACATAATGAATTGTGCTACTTTTAAAGCAAGCAACGATGTTTTCAAATCTGTAATCAAAAAGCTCCTCAAAAACACTATAGAAGCAGTTCCTGCCGTTGTTACGTTAGTTCAAACAGTAACAACGGACTACTTTTCTTAGCGGATGCATGTCAATTTAAATCAATACAAAAACCTATTTTTTAAATCAATAAAATCTTTTTCTAAATCCATAAAAGCATTTCAATTATTATTGGGAGTCATGTCGTTACTTTGTTGAGAATGTGGCCATGTGTAATAAGCGGGATAATGTCCACATTGCACATTGCATAATGTGCCTTCATGCCGATCTAGATCCCTCCGCAAATACAAAACAAAAAACGTCTCGTTCGCGGGCGAGAGCCGGCTCCCGTCGTTCACTATAGGAAACGCCCCTATAGGAAACGCCTCCTTGCTGCGGTCTGCAGACAGACTCTATTGGATCAGGAGCCCGACGCGGAGCGGAGGGATCTAGATCGGCATGAAGGTGTTCTTTTCCCCATAATGACCGCGCTGCTGCACATTATGCCGCTTATTACACGGCCACATTCTCAACAAAGTAACGACATGACTCCCAATATTAATTGAAATGCTTTTGTGGATTTAGAAAATTATTTTATTGATTTAAAAAATAGTTGTATGTATTTACATTTACATGCATCCGCTAAGATAAATAGTCCGTTGTTACTGTTTGAACTAACGTAGCAACGGCAGGAACTGCTTCGATAGCGTTTTTGAGGAGCTTTTTGATTACAGAGTTGAAAAAATCGTTGCTTGCTTTAAAAGTAGCACAATTCATTATGTCAAACCTTGGGAAGTATCTAGATATCCCTGCCCTAATGCCAAAGTAACTGCACACTGAATATGTCTCGCCTATGTCTGGACCGCTGCGTAAAAAGGAGGGTTTCTGCCCGTTACTTCTCCGCTGTTATCTTGTCGCTCTTGTCTTGTCAGTTAGTTTCAGCCAAACTGTATACAGTCAACAAAGCCATGTAATAATGTTTTTTAACGGACGTTGTCTGATTATATAAGCATATGTCTGTTGATCTCCAGACTAACAGCAGCATGAGAATAACCTGCCGAAAGTGCCGATGCTCCATGGTGGAGGCTCCGCTAGAAATTGCCGGGATTTGCGTGTGTACCCCCTTAATGTCTGACCAATGGTTGAACAGCATTTCCGAGCACATGACTTGTGTTTAAAGTTTATAGTCCCTTTGAGTTTTTGCCAGTGTGAACGCAAACCGAACCTTCTGAAAAATGAAACAATGTAACAAACTGTGGTCTGGTGCGCACCAGAGAGCGAACTATTAGGTGACTATTAGGTGTATTAGGTGCGTTCACACCTAATAGTCCGCTCTCATGTGCACGGAAATGCTGTTCAACCATTGGTCAGACATTAAGGGGGTACAAACGCAAATCCCGGCAATTTCTAGCGGAGCCTCCGCCATGGCGCATCGGCACTTTCGGAAGGTTATTCTCATGCTGCTGTTAGTCTGGAGATCAACAGACATGATTATATAATCAAACAACGTCCGTTAAAAACATTATTACATGGCTTTGTTGAATACTCGATTCTGATTGGTCAATTCAAAACACGTGACACGTTTTTAATCCAGAACAGACAGACCGCTGTCAAGGATTTATTGACCGTTGTTAAGGACGCTCACATCTGCACAAAGAAGTCCATTCGATTGAACTGTATACAGTTTGGCTGAAACTAACTGACAAGACAAGAGCGACAAGAAAACAGCGGAGAAGTAACGGGCAGAAACCCTCCTTTTTACGCAGCGGTCCAGACATAGGTCAGACGGCGACACATATTCAGTTGCCAGTTACTTTGGCATTAGGGCAGGGATATCTAGATACTTTCCAAAGTTTGACATAATGAATTGTGCTACTTTTAAAGCAAGCAACGATTTTTTCAACTCTGTAATCAAAAAGCTCCTCAAAAACGCTATCGAAGCAGTTCCTGCCGTTGCTACGTTAGTTCAAACAGTAACAACGGACTATTTTTCTTAGCGGATGCATGTACATTTAAATACAACTATTTTTTAAATCAATAAAATCATTTTCTAAATCCACCAAAGCATTTCAATTAATATTGGGAGTCATGTCGTTACTTTGTTGTGAATGTGGCCGTGTAATAAGCGGCATAATGTGCAGCAGCGCGGTCATTATGGGGAAAAGAACACCTTCATGCCGATCTAGATCCCTCCGCTTCACGTTGGGCTCCTGATCAGCCTGTCGGTGTTCTTTTCCTGCTTATCCACGAGAGACGTTCTGCAGAGGAGGGGCGTTTCACCGACGACAGGTGTTCTTACTTTTATGTAGCTAACGGAGAATGTTTACTTTACACGACACTGTTCAACACTTAATTCTGCTTTACTCTTTAACTAAACAGCCGCGGATGTCTTGAAAGACTCTTTTGCTAAAGATTTTTGAAGATATCCGCGTTCTTGTGACACGTAAATACTGCGCTTCCTATGTTTTGGTGCGGACTGCGTTCACACCAGCAATGAACCGCTCCAGAGTTCGCAAGCAAGCGCTCCGAGACCACCTATTTTAGCGGACCAGAGTCCGGTTGTTTAGTTCACTTCAGAGGTCTCGGACTGCGTTCACACCGACCCAAATGAACCGCACCAAGCGGCTAAACGCACCAGGGTTCGATTCAACCGGACTATACAACGCAGGTGTGAACGCACCCTTAATCTCTTTGAATCTTTCTAATTAAAGGCCTGCTCTCTGCCTCCAGCTGAGCGTAAAGCAATAAGTAATAGGAAAAATCAATGAAATGAAATCCACTGGGTGGGGGGGTAACGCTCTCTCTCTGCAGCAGCCACACAGACGCTCACTCATTTGGTGATTATAAATATGTGCAGCCCAAAGGTTTGTTGGTGAGGTGCAGCCTGGGGCCAGCCTGCACCTCTCTGGAATACACTCAGCTCTGGATGCATTTCTGGAGATTTCACTACATGTTTAATCTGTGGTGAGTAAGGAGCATTAACTCAGTCCCGCCAATCAGAGTTACAGCTTTAAATGTGTCCGTTCCATAGCTACAGCTGGACACTTATGGCAATGCAAAAGAAAAGGCATTAAGTCAGCAGATGTTTTTAGGAAGATACTTTTCGGGAGCATTCTTTTGATAATTTTAATAAGACCAATCTATCCATATTATCCTTTTAAATACATAGAAATGGTACATTTGGATTTTTTTTAATCTGCACTTCCCTTGGCAAACATCTAATACAGAAAATAAAAGCAATCCGTCATTTAACGTGTTTATTGTGACAGGAGAACTATAATTGAAAGGCCATGTAAACGTTTAAACGAGCAGGACTTTGAAAACGTTTCTGTGTCCTTATATATATGCAGCCGAGACGCAGTTGGATGTGTTATTGAATTATGTAATCTATGAAATAGCAATGCGATTTCACAGACAGGCAGGAGAAGAAAGGCTACAGTGTATATACATTAGGGGTGTTGAAATTAATCGTTTCTACGATGCATCGTGATGCGGATGTGGACGATTTTGCATCGATGCAGTGACAGAACATCGCGTCGCCTGGCCTGGGCCAGGGCTTTTTTCTTTAGCCCCGGACAATTCTCCCTCAATAATATAATACATTAACCATGCTTTACCTGAACCGCATCATGACACTAGAGAGGACGGCAGGATTGTAATTTCCCGTGTTCAGTGAATGCAACAGAGGCAAGACACCAGACCAATCACCAGAGAGTTGCATGGAAATAAATGTGTCTTATTGGCTGACAGGTACCTATCCTGTGACAATGTTTAAACTGTCAGTCGGACTCAGAGTTTTTGAAGATTGACATAAGAAAACATTTTCTTAAAAAAGATGACAATTCTCGAGTGGTGGCTCACACAACAACCCCAGAGCCACCACTTGTGCCAGGTAAACAAGGTATGTACATGTCAGTAAACTTCCAAGATATGCGAACATGAAAGCAAAGCATAAATTACAGCTACGTTGACGTTACTTTGAATCGCGGGGGTAAGCTAAACCGTTAGCAAAACCGTTAGCAAGTAGCTATAGCTAGCCAGAGATATTAAATTAACACTTTGTCATACAATATAAATGTTACGTTTTTTAGCGTTACCTGGTGTTTTCAAAGAAAGCTCTCTGGAAAATGGACTTTAATACAGCTACACCAAGCAACTGAAAGGCTGAGAGGGCGAGACAGATAGTCACTGAAAACAGAACAAGAATCAACAACTATAACCTCTGCTCACTCCTTTCCTGAAAAATACAGGTCCAGCCCACACACATGCTCCATCAAGGATCGTGCTTCAGGCCGCAAGGCAGTGCACTTACAACTACAATAAGCATGTGTAGATGTTAATCTAATACAGCTCCGGTGATCCACGTACACCCCCCCCCCTGCGGTGGTTTTGAAATGCTCCTGATTTCTGAGGTCTCAAGGTTGGCAAGTATGGTGGTGAGTGTTGCAGTATACATTTCCACTATAGCGCCCGGTATGTTAATTTACCTTACAGGGGACATATCATGCTATATTTGAACAATATATTGTATCCTGCATTTTAGCCATGCCTCATTTAGCTCTATTTGCTCTTTCCAGCCCTGTTTTTGCAGGGGGCTGATTCTGTGATATGGCTTTAATGCAAATGAGCTGCAGCTGACCACGCCCCCCTGCAGGAGAGGGGAGCTGCTCTGAGATCAGCTGCTGGGCTGTCAGAGGAGGGGGAGAAAAAGAGATCTCCGTCCTCCGTGTTTTATTCTTATATGATTATATAGTCATTATTCCTTTGTTTTAAAGCTCAATAAATAACAAAGAAGAACTTTGACCGGCACCTTTCTAATTTTGTCCGGAAGATTTAAACTTTAACGGACATGTTGACCGGCGGAAAAAAATCCAACTGAAACTCTGCTGCACGGTCCCCTTGTTCCTTGGAAGAGGATGTATATCACCATTCAAACATCTTTTAAAAGTTGAACAAACTCCACACAGCTCAGTGAAATGTTGACTTTATTTGATAATTTCAGTAAAAACTAACGTTCATGTTTCTCTTTTTGATTATAATACTGATGAACGTTCAAAACAAAGCACTTTGGCAACTTACCACATACGTTTTAAAATGCTTAATAAGCACCGTAACCTTCATGATATCATTTCTCCGTCATAATCGGTTGTTTCCGTGAACGGCCGACTGTTGTGAGACGGCAAATGCTGCGGCTGCAATGCATTGTGGGGCAGCACTTTCTCCTCTCCTTTCAGTGAAGGAGGTCCAGTGGTTCCTAAGCTAAAGGAGGTTATAAAGGAAGTTTGAAACCTCCTTTCCTATCATGTAGAGAATTCGAGCGGCACTTATCATGGCTGCCACTGAGGGACTTCCGGGTCATTTCACTCCGTTAGGAAGGTTCCTAAGCTAAACGGACTATTCGACTGCAGCCAAAGCTTCCCAAACCTTTCAGCGATTCATGCCGGATATGCACAGCGTAGGGCACTGAAGAACAATGCTGTTCCTACTTTGTTTGGACTAGTGTTAATTTCGTTGACTAAAACTATGACGAAATATGTTCGTCAACGACCTTTTTTCCCATGACGAAAACGAGACGATGACGAGACGGCACCGATGGCAGTAAACAATAACTGTAACGAAATCATCATGCAATATCGTTGACGAAAAGTGACGAGACGAAAATGTAGTTTACTAAATAAAAACTATGACAAAATCTCTCTTTACTTTCGTTGACGAAAAATGAGGAGACGAAATATTATCAAAGATAACGTTAAATCTCTGATAGTCAGTTTTTCTCCCAGCAGTTCCATTTCCGGTGCTGCGGCAGAGCAGCAGCTGTTTCTGTGCTGCGCGCGGCGGTACATTTGAATTACACCGGGCAGCGGCACAATATGAACTGTCAGGAAGACTCGTGGTCTAACTCGTGGTCTTACTCATGGTCTAACTAACCTTATTTAACAGAAAATAAAATGGCAACAACAGGGCTTGGGAGCAGTGGTCGCGTTAACCGAATACCCCCTCGTCAGCGGGAGTGAGTGATACATTGTGCACTCGACGGATAATAATGGATTATGACGGAAATGTTACAATCCTGTCCGTCAAAATGACTGACAACGAAAAAATCTAAAGCCACCACTGCTTGGGAGAAAGAAACGATGTGATATTTGGGCCCATTTTTGCTACAATGAGGCGGAGAAAAAAAGCGAATGCATTGTTTTATCAGAAGGGAAGCAATGTGGCCAAAACACAGCTGGTAAAAACACCACCAACCTGACCAGATACTCTCTGCAAAGCTGCTTTCTTAATCATTCAACCTGTGTTTTTCATCAAATAAGGACAAGATAATCTCATTTATTTATATACTAAAATGACAAATTATTGGTTTTGGCTAGACTAGTTTGACTGAAATGTTCTATATAATCTGATGACTGAACAGTTTTCATTGACAAAAAGTAGACTAAAATAATTAGTTTTCTTTGACTAAAATAAGACTAAAATGCTCAGACTTTTAGTCGACTAAATCTTGACTAAAATGTTTACTGTTTTAGTCGACTAAAATAAGACTAAAATGCTCAGACTTTTAGTCGACTAAATCTTGACTAAAATGTTTACTGTTTTAGTCGACTAAAATAAGACTAAAATGCTCAGACTTTTAGTCGACTAAAACTTGACTAAATAAAAACAGGATGAAGGTGACTAAATATGACTAAAACTAAAAAGGAAATTTAACACAGGACTAAGACTAAAACTAAATTAAAAAATAGCTGACGAAATTAACACTAGTTTGGACCAGCGGAATATTCGGGTACACAACCTGCAAGTATTGCAGGTGGGTTCTAGCTCCTGTATGTTATCTGAAATCGCCATACTAACTTTTCTTCTTCTTGTATTTTGTTCGTTTTGTTGTTGTGTTTCTTCTTGTTCTTCATTTATTGTTTAAGGGCGGCTGGCAAACAGCTTTTAGGCGCAATACCGCCCCCTGGATTATAAATAGTGTAGTGGATGCTGCCCTGAAGGACAGACTTTTTTCCCACTCGTAAAAAAAAAGGCGTATTCGCCGTGTGACTGCATGTGCCGAACCGTGACCTCCGAACCGTGACGTCCGAACCGTGATGGTACGGGACGAATACGGATACCGTTACACCCCTAACAGAGAGTGAATACCGGTGAATACACATACTTTACAGAGATGCTGTTTGAGAAACCAATGTGAGTTTGGAACATTGCACAGTATAAATCTATTCTCTCAACAATGGAATTATGATCAGTGGAAATGGCCATGACATGGGACCTTTAAATGAAATGTACTTCCAGACCAAGACCTTTACTCACCAGGGAGGGAAGTTTGAATATAAAATAAAACTACACTGACTTCTAAGACGTTATGAATAAAAGGAGGCCCCTTGTCAGAAGTCAGCTGAGTGAGAGCTGCTCATTCACAGGGCAGGCACTCGGCCGGTCTGTGGACTCAAGCTGGCAGATCACTGCTCCAACAGCTATGCAGTGAAGGAGCCCAGACCGACATGCATTAAACATTAGAGCCTGGTTCTAACTCATTCAGCTGGGACTATGGACAGATTCACAGAACTGGTCTTGCCTTTAAGAATCAGCTGAAGGTTTTAATAGCCATGCATAATATAAAGAGATATTCATGTGTGTACTGTATGTCTGGGCTTTTATTAACGCAGGTGTGTGTGTGTGTGTGTGTGTGTGTGTGTATGTGTGTGTGTATGTGTGTGTGTGTGTGCGTGTGTGTGTGTGTGTGTGTGTGCGTGTGTGTGTGTGTGTGGCCTAGCATTACTATCCTTGTGGGGACCTAAATCTGTTTAGACAGTCACATGTGGGGACTCGCCTCCCTTATAGGGACACAATGGAGGGTGAAGACTTGGTTAGGGTAAGGGTAAGGGTAAGGTTAAGGGTTAGGCATGTGTTGGTTATGGTTAAGGTTAGGATAAGTCTCCAGGAAATGCATGTAAGTCAATGTAATGTCCCCTGAAGTGATGTATACATGGTGTATGTGTGTGTGTGTGTGTGTGTGTCCATCAGGCTGCAGCAGCGGCCAGTGTCTGAGCCTCAGACCTGATTTATAGATGACTTCTTGTCTATTTGCATTTTAGGCAGCTTTGAAATGTGCTTTGAAATGGACATGTTTCTCACACAAGCAAAATATGTTCCGAGGCCATACTTTATTTATTACTTCTGCTCTTCTCTGCAGGTATTGGAAACAACAGATCCCAGGCAGACCCAAATGCTACTTTATGTTGGGTATAATTAACAAGGCGGCTCCAGGTCTAGCTCACAGTGCGGAACATAATGATCTGGCTCCAACACCACTTGAATCATTTCTATTCTTACAGAAGAACGTTTATATTTCAGTTAAAGATGGTGGTTGAAAGCTGCTTAATCCTGTATTAAGAGAAAACTAAAACATGGAATCCCCATGATGATCTGAGCCACAACACATTAAAGCTGCGGTGCTGCTTCTGGAGAACAAATCACTCTGTGTTTCCTGTTCTGATGAATCAGAACAGGAAACAGTGCAGAGCTGCTTTCAAAGGCTCAGAGGTGTTTGTTGCAGAATTGTTGTAAACTTCTCAAACCAACCAATAGTGACAAAAGAGTCCGCACAGAGCCGGCCACATGACATATGTGGAGAGTAATTAACTGTCCTCCACAACACAGGCAACAGGAGCTGTGGTAAAGAAATACCAGAGGGTATTAGACCAACACTGCATTCACTTTAGTCTGTTTGAAGACAGTGTGCAAAAGATCTCACTTTAGTCTTTATCTGCTTGTTGCACACATTATATATTTACAAAACACAAGCTGCTTAAGTGCCATATGAACATATTACAATGCATATGGCATATGGCCTCCAAAAACTCCTTTTTGACTTTTGGTTAATATACAGTGTTCATTGCTTGGTTCTAAAAAAACATTGAAAAACCCTGAAATGATCTATATTTAACTAATAGTTGACTAATTTACTTGCTTTTCTTGACAATGGAATCATTGAGTAAGTCATTTATGGAATAAAGTTAGAGAATGTGGTGTTTTAAGCATTCCTTAACAATCACTGTAACCAATTCTAGTTACCTGAATGTATCACATACTTTAAACACTGATTTGTACCAACAGTTCCTCACCTCAAGATAATACCAGCTGTCCCTGGACAGTTGGAACAGCTGACTCCACTCTGCGGTCTTTAACCCAAGTCAAAGGGGAACAGAGTTCATGTTGGACTTTTATAAAATATTCCTCATTTCACTATTTCTTTCTGCTGCTGTCCGTAGATGATCCGGGATGACGATTGTGTAATAATCCAATTGTTTGTTTCTGGTGAAAACGATCCTTAATCCAGTGTGAAGTATTCTAGTATTCTAATTGTCCAGTTTCACTCATAGAGTTCGATTCCACTTAATGTAATGGCAATTTCCTGTTTCTATGTCCAATATATGTTTGTCATTACGTCACAGAAGGGCTGAAGAGAGATCCAGACACAAACAGATGACTTTCCGGTCCTTTGTTGCAGTTTATATCGAGGTTTATTCAGCGTTTACATACCAGGGTTTAATTGTACAGTTCTAGTTGTTGTGATGAGCACCTGCCGGGCTGGTGGAATCGGTATGCTCTCTCCCTCTGTGTGTCCCCCTCCTGTCACCTCTGACCTCTTTATATACACCCGGTGCAGCTAAACCCCGCCACCAAGTGTTCCAAATAATATTGCACTATACGTATAACTTAAATAAACTGACACACCAACAACACCCATAAAATGGCTCCTCCACTTTATAAAGGAGTTCTCTGAACTGGCCGGTGTCGTGACAAACTATGACGGCGTTTTAATTGTCAGGGATTTTAATGTGTATGCCTGTTGTATCTCTAAGCCACTAGCTAAAGACTTTCTTGATGTTGTCAGTGTTGGTCAAGTTACTTCCAAAATGTAATATATTACATATTACTTATTACTGTCTTTTGAAAGTAATAAGTTACATTACAATATTACTGTTTCTGAAATATAATGAGTTACACTACTTTTTAGCTACCTTTTAGTTACTTTCACCAAAATAACCGCAAAAGAATGGCTAAGTATTTTAAATGCTGAAATGTAGTTTAGTGCAGCTCATTATACCTCCAGTGAAGGGCGATGTGGTGTAGCATAACAACTGTGTAGGCCCTTAAGGCTACTAACAACTTGTATTACACGGCTTAGTTGAATACTCTATTCTGATAGTAACTTCTTAACATGTGACACACACGTTGTTAATACAGCAGTACAGACCACTGTCAAGGACTATGATGAAGGTTGCTAAGGAGGATCCAGAAAGAGAAAGGAAAAGAGGTTAAAAGACGGAGCGCTGGACGTCAGATAAATCACCAGAAGAAGGCAGACAGGAAGTGAACACTAACAGGACACGGAACGGGCTCTGTAGTGTGTTCAGGGTGCCTCTGAGGTTACAGGGGGGCAGCAGTAGTGGCCGGCAACAGCAATGAGAAATAGCATTGATGGTCCCAATGAACAGATGATGGCCTTTGTTATGTTTTGAAACCAAGTGAGAACATTTCAAGTGAGTTAAAAGTGCAATCCTGAAATATCTCATATTCCTGAAAGTGGACTGTGGCAAAGAAAAGCACAACAGCTTCAAAGCTACTGATAAAACAAATGAGAACATATTGTAAATTAAGGCAAATAGTATTTAAACCAGCTCATGGTTTGAAATGACAAACATTGAAAAGCAAAAGTATTAAAACTAGGGATGCACGATAATTATCGGGCCGATATTAGGAATTATGACGTCATCCCGATAAACCCGATACCAGTATTAATAGCCCCGATAATATACAATATATTTTTTGGGTACAAAAAAAGAAAAAAATACTGCGGTGTGGGTGGATTGGGATGAGGGGCGCTTGTTTTTCACTCGGCTCCTCCCGTTTTGCCAGTACTGTGGTATTAGTGGTTTAGGAAGAGGGGAGTTCTTCACAAATCCAGCGCTCCCTAATACTTCGAACCTGATCAGTCACCTGAAACATCGCCATCGCTATGATGGTGTGTTAAAAGCGTACCAAGACAATAATACAATACAAAGAGTGTGTGTGTGTGTGTGTGTGTGCGTGCGTGCGTGTGCGCGTTGGAGCTATGTGCAACTCAAGGCATATGCTCGAACCGGAGCTGCCTGGACGCTGCAATCATGTTGCGCACTATCCATACTGAGTGTGCTGACTTCTCGTACAATGTCCCGCTGTCTGGCTTCCTGCATCAAGTCAAGTGCTCGGCGCAGTTGTGGCGAAATGTCGCTCCTCTGTTTTCATTTAAACAGCTCCTTATATCCGTTAGCGCAGCTAGCTAGCACCAGATGCTAACAACAACAATGCAGTAAGGTCTCTCTCTCGCTCGCTCGGGCCACACACACACACACACACACACACACACACACACACACACACACACACACACACACACACACACACACACACACACACACACACACACACACACACACACACACACACACACACACACACACACACACCAGGGTTTCCGTTAGCCGGTAATTACCGGTTTTTAGCTGGTACAATTTATAAAAAAACGGTAAATTCAAAACCTGACGGTCAAAATGTCTGGTAATAATTAGGGAGGCTCCGATCGATCGGCCGCCGGTCATTATCGGCCGATATTCACTCTTAATAGTTTGATCGGTGCTCTCTATAAAGGCCGATCAGGAGAGCTGGATCTGATCGATATGGACATAAACGCGAGTGAAGTGTAACCGGACGCGAGAGAGAGATCAGATCAGCTGCTGAGTCTGACCGAGACACGCAGCTCTGCAGAATCACCTGAAGCCCCGCCCTCTGTTTAGCGAGCTGCATGAGCTGCTTGAGAGAGAGGGAGGGAGGGAGAGGGAAAAAGAGAGGCTCCGTTTCTCCCGTGTTATTATTCAAAGTTGATGTAAACTTCTGAATAATGTACGTTATCTACTACAAGTAGTTTGTTTGAATGTAATAATTATGTTGTTTGTTGTTTGTGGAATCATTTATTGAAAAATTAATCTGAATTTTTTTCGCTCTGTTACGATTATAAACTGAAGCAATATCAAAATGAGCCCCGTGAACTGAGTTTTAAACATCAGCATATCTGCTCATAGTCTGGTAATTACCTGCTAACGGAAACTGCTTCACAACTATTATTATTATTATTGAAATATGACCGGTAAGTTTCAAATTTGTCCGGTAAAATAAAATCTGCCCGGACATTTGACCGTCGAGAAAAAATCCTAGCGGAAACCCTGACACACACACACACACACACACACACACACACACACACACACACACACACACACACCCTCCCGGTCCTCCCGATGGCCAGTCGGTGCCTGCCGGTGAGCGTGGAAGTGTGGTCTGCCACAAGCGGGCGGCAGGAGCGGGGCTGTCAGCATCAGCTTGTAGATGGTATTTTAAACTTGATGTGCTCTGAAACTACGGAGCGGCCGAGGAAAAAAAATACACATGCGTTAATCGCGTTAAAATAATTAGTCGCGTAAATCTTTTTTTATTATCAGTTATTGGTATCGGTCTCGGTCTTGAGAAGCAGGAAGTTATCGGTATCGGTTTCAAAAACCCAATATCGTGCATCCCTAATTAAAACCATCATCACCTTGGTCCCATCATATACTCTGGGAAGAGAATATTTCCTGTGCTTGAAAACTGGATCACATCATCATGTGAGGTTGACTTTGTGACCTGGAGAACATTTCAGCTGCAACATCAGCTCGTTGATAAGCTTGGGATATGAGATCTTTTTGTAGCCATTCGTGGTGAAGGCATCTGTGCTATTGTATGGATTATGTTTGACCAACATTTCTACAGGCATGGCAGAATATGGCACTATTTTCACATGAATATTCCATTGTCTATTTGTATACCACGAGCTGCACAATGACCGCCTAACCCCACTGTACAGGCGGGTACTTGTTTAGATATACCTGGGCAGGCTCTGTTTTGCCGTGGTATCCTGGCACCTGCGGGCCGCAGAGGGGCGGCGTAGTTTCGGGCAACGAAGACTGCTGCTCCGGGGCGAGGCCGGCGAGTCAGGCGGGAGTAAGCTAGTGTCCACAACGGAGGGTCAGGTGATGTCCCCATCCGACCTGTTGCTACGGTCTGCAGTAGATGCAGTGGTGCTGGCGTTTAGTGATGGTTGCTTTCACCATGTTCGTATCAATGATTATCCACAGATGTGTGTCGCTGCTGTGGAAGCACTTTGGAAATGATGCACGCGCAGCGGAGCAGGTCACGCGCACCTGACACAATTTGTTGTTTGTATTTTTGCTCCGTTCTCTTTTTTGAATAGAGGGTGCATAACATTCAACTGCCCTGAAGATCCCGACGCGAAGCCTGAAGGGTAAACACCAGGTTTACTAATCTACCCGCACAATGTGTCTGGTGTCGGAATGTCTCGCTATGTTAGTACATTGTTAAAAAACAAAACACCATTTCATTTCGGGTTAAAATGTGTCGTAACTGCGTTACTGGGCATTGTAACGGGTAATATATTACCCACATTTCATTAGTAATGCTAGTTTCTCCCCTGCCTTTGTAAACTTAGCTCAGTCTGATACGATGTCCGCTGACTCCATGGACACTGAGCTATTAACCTCAGCCTTTCTCTCTTCCTGCACTGGAGCTCTTGACATTGTTGCTCCTCTGAAACTCATGCGCCCCAGAGCTAAATCTGAACCCTGGCTCAATGACGTCACTCGTGCTGCCAGGCGTGAGCGCCGGCAGGCTGAGCGCACGTGGAAGAAGGACAAGCTTCATGTAAGTCTTGACCTTTTAAAAGAGAGTTGGAGAAAGTATCAGAGCACTGTAAAGGCTGAAAAGATGAGTTACTTTTCTGATGTTATTTCTAGTAATTTAAACAAACCTCGTGTTCTCTTTAAAATAATCGATGCTATGTTAAACTCTCCTTTATCCACTTGTATTGAAGCTTCACCTGAGGTATGTGAAAAATGTTTCTGCTATTTTATAGACAAGATCTCCACTATTAGAGCCAGTATCTCACCACCCTCTTTCGACCCCTCCATTGACCTCACATGCACTGCTGTCTTCCAGCAGTTTGGACCTGTGTCGTTGTCTTCTCTCAGTGACATTGTTGCTCAATTAAAACCCTCATCTTGTCCCACAGACCCAGTCCCTCCTCCACGTTTTAAAGAGGGATGGGACACTATTGGACCTAATGTCCATAACATTATAAATAGCAGCCTAGAGTCCGGTTCTGTGCCAGTTTATTTCAAACAAGCGGTTGTGGCACCCCTGATAAAGAAAACTAATCTAGACACTTCTGTCCTCTCTAATTACAGACCCATCTCGAAGCTTCCTTTTATTTCAACATTTTTGGAGAAACCGTACTCTTACAGCTGCAGTCTTTTCTACATGCACACAATATTTTTGATATTTTTCAGACCGGTTTTAAAGCGCTTCACAGTACTGAGTCTGCCCTTCTAGGAGTGTTCAATGACCTCCTGGTCACTACAGACTCTGGTGACTGCCATCCTTATGCTCTTAGACCTCACAGCTGCTTTTGATACGATTGACCACTCCATCCTTATCTCTGGTCTAGAGCACTGTGTGGGTATCAGGGGCGCTGCCTTAGAGTGGTTCACGTCCTATCTGTCCCAGAGATCTTTCTCTGTTAGACTTGGTGACTTTGCATCCTCTTCTGCCCCCCCATCCTGTGGAGTTCCCCAAGGTTCTATTTTGGGGCCCATTTTCTTTTCCTCATACCTTCTCCCCCTTGGACTGATATTTAGAAAACATGGCATCTCCTACCACCTTTATGCGGACGACTCCCAATTATATCTACCCCTAAGAAAAAACACTAGCTCTCTGATGCCCCTGGTTGACTGTCTTAATGACATAAAGGCCTGGATGGCGCTAAACTTTTTAAATATAAATGAGAGCAAAACGGAGGTCATTGTGTTTGGGCCAAATGGTGATGTCCCTTCCATTGACCTGGGTTCCCTGCAACAGTATGCAAAACCCATGGTCACTAATCTTGGCGTCAAAATCGACAGTGCTTTTAAACTAGATAAACAGATCAACTCTGTGGTTGAGTCCAGTTTTGATCACTTGAGGCTCCTGTCCAAAATCAAACCGGTTTCATCCTTTTTAGACTGAGTGTGTAATTCATGCCTTTGTTTCTACTCGTTTAGATTACTCTAATGCACTTTATGCCGGCCTAAACATTTTAAGATTCTATTGTTTGTTTTTAAATCACTTAACCTGTTAAGCCCTGGACGTGTAATATTATATTTTATTATAATGTTATGTTCATTGTGAAGCACTTTGGCAAACCCTCTGTTTTTAAAATGTGCTTTATAAATAAAGTGGATCGGATATCCTCACATCAAGGATGGGAAAGTGTTGTTCCAATAAGAACTACTTCCACCGACATGAGGCCTACACTCACTTTAACATTCTGTCTCCGTGTATTTGATCTTGCTGCTCCGTTTTACCAGTCTGTCGATTGTTACTGTAAAGGATGGCAACCTCAAGTAAACCTTTCGAGTTCAATGAAGGTTTGATTTGAGCTGAATTGAAAGAAAATGTTTATATAAAGTGATGCGATCAACATTTAAAACTCTGTATTTGAGTTAGGTTCAGCAATAGTATACAAATTAAAGGGAAAACCTGAAGAAACAAGTAAATAAACATAACGAAAATAGAAACTCCTGTATTCAATAGGCGCATTCACACTGCGGTACTTTTCCCACAAAGGTTCATGCGAACTTAGTTCATGAGAACTCTTTTATCGCGTTCACACCAAAAAGAGCCGGTACTAAAATTAGTTCATGCGAACCTTTTTACCCCCTCGAAAGTCCCTGCTAGAGAGCAGGGACTTTCGAGCGGCTCTCTTGTGAGAAAAGAGCTATATTTCTGATTGGCTGGGCGGATTGCAAACCACGCCCCGTAAAACTCCCCAAAAGTTTTGTGAAGCCGCCATTTTATTATCCTCGCATTAGCATTATTAGCATTAGCATTAGCCCAGCGCAGAAACGCAGAGAGACTAACTTATGGCAACACAAAATAAAACATGGGAGCGGTGGAGATGAGGAGGTGTCGGCGTTCTGGCGATTTACTCGGAAGCCAGTTCCCAACTCCGGGGACTTTGGGCGGCAGTATACGCCGTGAAGTGGTTTGCGGCCTGCCAGTAAACCCAAAGCAGAAGAAGAAGAAGTGACGTCAGCGGCTTCATTTGCCTAATCCTCCCCCAGGGACTTTTTCCGGTGTGAACGCGATCTGTACTTAGTTCATGAGAACTAAAGAGTTCTCATGAACTAAGTTCTCATGAACCTTTGTGGGAAAAGTACCGCAGTGTGAATGCGCCTATTCACTTTACTTAAAGGTGTCCTATCATGCAACATTTTAGTTTTTTCAGAATAAAGTATATTAACTAGTATTCCCCCCCGCGCGCCGTACATAATGGCAGCCCACTGCTCCTAACACTAGGATGGGTCAAATGCAGAATGTACATGTGGCCTCTGTGGGACGATTAAGGGTACTGTATATAACATAACAGAAGAATCACATTGTATCACAGTATCCATCCAGTCCTCCCACACACTGGTGTTGGATGCTCCCCATGCAGACTGAGGAGGCCAACAGCACGCTGCAGGGGCTTCTCTCAGTGTGTCCCCCTCCTGTTCGACATGAGGAATACAACTCCTCCTCTCTCTTCCTTTTCACACTCATGTGTTCACACACTCGTCGTTTCATCCTCTCCCTCCCTCTCTCTCATTTGATTTCTAATCATGTTCATCTTCAATACCCCTCTTTCATCCCCCCCTCTCTAATCAAGCTCTGGTGGTATGTAATTCTCGCTCGCCCTCTCTCTCTCTCTCTCTCTCTCTCTCTCTCTCTCTCTCTCTCTCTCTCTCTCTCTCTCTCGCTCTCTCTCTCTCTCTCTCTCTCTCTCCTAATTACACTGTGTTGATGTGTTGTTGTCCTGACCTCTTTCTTCCTCATTCGCCCTCTTGTCCTCTCCCATCTCTTTTCCTATCAGTCTATTCCCACGGCTTCCAACCTGCTTCCCATCTCTCTCTCTCTCTGCATGCTGATGTCATGTGTGTGTGTGTTGCTTCTGAAGAGGCACTCCACAGTTACTGAAACATACATACATGTGTGATCATCTCCATCAAGGTAGCTTTGATTTCTATTGAAGAAAGATTCTGTTTTCTGAAATGAGTGAAGCGTTGTTATCATCACTGGCATGTATCTAAACTCTGCCCGTCAGTCCTATGAGAGGCTGACCGACCTCTCTCCTATATCTATCTATGTTATTTTGCCTCGATGTGAGAGGTAACTGCTTCTAGTCATCGGTTAGTTTGTATTGCTATAAATAGAGTGACAGAGTTCAGAGATAATTACTCTGCATTCCTATCAATTCTGCACATTTACACATCTGACCGGGGAGAGGTATCATAAAGTAGCGGGAAGAGACAGGAGGAAGAGGAGGAGGAAGAGGAGGAGGAAGAGGAGGAAGAAGATGACGGAGGAAGCCAGGGAGTGGAGCTGAAGGGCGGTACCTCTGCATCGCTCTGTTAAATGAAAAAGGCAGATGATATTCCAGAGAGGGGGAGAGGAAGGGAGACAGGTGAATAGAGGAAGGGAGACAGGTGAATAGAGGAAGGGAGACAGGTGAATAGAGGAAGGGAGACGGATGAATAGAGGAAGGGAGACAGGTGAATAGAGGAAGGGAGACAGGTGAATAGAGGAAGGGAGACGGATGAATAGAGGAAGGGAGACGGATGAATAGAGGAAGGGAGACAGGTGAATAGAGGAAGGGAGACAGGTGAATAGAGGAAGGGAGACGGATGAATAGAGGAAGGGAGACAGGTGAATAGAGGAAGGGAGACAGGTGAATAGAGGAAGGGAGACGGATGAATAGAGGAAGGGAGACAGGTGAATAGAGGAAGGGAGACGGATGAATAGAGGAAGGGAGACAGGTGAATAGAGGAAGGGAGACAGATGAATAGAGGAAGGGAGACAGGTGAATAGAGGAAGGGAGACAGGTGAATAGAGGAAGGGAGACAGGTGAATAGAGGAAGGGAGACAGGTGAATAGAGGAAGGGAGACAGATGAATAGAGGAAGGGAGACAGGTGAATAGAGGAAGGGAGACGGATGAATAGAGGAAGGGAGACAGGTGAATAGAGGAAGGGAGACAGGTGAATAGAGGAAGGGAGACGGATGAATAGAGGAAGGGAGACAGGTGAATAGAGGAAGAGAGAAGAGGGAATCAGAGGGACCTGTGAGGAAGTGGACTTCATGCTGCGTGTGCACGCAGTGTTGCTGCTGAAGTTATTCACAGAACCACAACATTCTACAAGATGAACTTTGAATACATCAGGATTATGTCATCATTTACCTGCTCATATTTACAGACTTTGAACACACCATAATGCAACTTTATGGAACCCTTATTCAGATGCTATTATTAAGCTTTGCAGCTGGTTTCAACACAGATTTAGTGTATTTACAACGAGCAATCATCAGGACACAGCATGCGTCTTTACTGAAAATGTAATCCCAGAAAGCCAATGGTGTGTTTATGAGGAGTGAGGACACTGTGTGTGTGTGCGCGCGTGCGCACGGGTGTGCGTGCGTATTTGTCCATTAATAAAACAAACTGCCTGCTGGGGAATAATTTCCCCAGCATGTCATCTTGCGCCCTCTGACGCAGATGCCCAGCCTTGAGCAGCCGTTATCTCCACTTAAAGGTGGGGTCGGTCATTTTGGAGAAACCAGCTCGAGATAGCTAGAACTTGAAAATACACAGCCGGAACAAATCTGCCCCTTCCTCACAGAGCCCCTCCTCCAACACACAGGAACGCGCACATGACCAATGAGGGCACGAGATAAGTGTCTGCCCCGATGGAAGGCTGACAGGCAGGTAGGCCATCCAGTGACTTTAGCCGGCTCAGATGATTGGTCGTGCTTTTTACAGAACCACGGCTTCCACAGATGACTTTAATGTGTTTGTTGTCAAAGCACTTCAGATGTTCATTGCTATCGGACGCTAAGAGCATTCCATGGAATATAACAAAAAGTGTTTCTGAAATAAATGACATACCCCACCTTTAATGAGCATGTTGTTGTTGTTGTTACCAGTTTGTGACCGGGCAGCTCTCGGTCAGAGACAGCTATTGTTGTGGGACACCTGGAACACATCCTTCTCGGGGTGTAGGTGACCCCGAGCTATAAGCGACAACTAATGTGATTCAGTGTCCTCAGCTGTTATGGAAACTTCTGTGTAGCAATGCAGTGGGAGTCACCGACTCAGGAAGGAGACACGGTAGAGCAGGAGCTTCGATGTCAAACACTGGAGGTTTATCTGGAGTTATGGCCGGAGAATTCACATCACAATCACACAGTCACGGTCTGACTGCACGGGTGGTTGCCACGTCAATTCTGGATCGCCTCTCTCTCGTCAGCCCATTTAACTGGTTTCACAGAGTAATCAACATGTTTTGATAAGATAGCTTTAGACAGTTTGGGCACACTGAGTCACTTGCGTCCGTCACTTATGGCCTCAAAGATGTCATACCCTGGAGTCCATAAACAACAAAGAAGGAAGTGTCCCAGTGCACCCACAACAAAGACCATCTGTGACCTAGTGTTGACCGGTCACAGAAATGGGAACAATAACATTATGGCTAGGGATGTCCCGATCACCTTTTTTTGCTCCCGATCCGATTCCGATCATTTGATTTTGACAATCTACCGATACCGATTTTTCCCGATCCGATCTGTATGCAATGCATTAAGAGAAAAAAAAGGTAACAGATAACGGCTGGTCATCCAACGCGATGAATTCAGCTATCTAGTTATTTGTTTGGCCTTGTCACTGTTCTGGGGTAGTTTCTCTTTCCTTTTAAAAGTCTCTGAAAGTGTCGGTTGTTTCAGTGCCGTTACCTGAGTGGCCGCTGTGTACTCGTCGTGTTGTTGTTGGTGTTTGTTTCTCAGGTGGCGTATTAGATTGGTCGTGTTGAACGTAGCTCTGTTCTTTCCACCACGCGGAACCTCTGCCTTGCAAACACTGCATCTGGCTGTTACACTGCCTTCGCTTTCAATTTTATAATACTTCCAAACTCCTGACATTTTCTCTGTCCCGACTCCCGAGTCACCAGCTGAACGGAGCCTCTCGTTAGCTTACTGCTACTATTAGACACTGCGCCCACTCTGTTGCCAGATTTCAGAGAAATAAGCAACCAGGTCTGAAAACAAGCCCAAAGAAAGCAACACATACATGATTGTTGTGTAATTTTAAACCAAAACTAAGTCCTCAGGATGACTTTAAGACGTGAACATGGTCATTTTTGTTTTGTAACATTAAATAATTTAATTTTTTTTTTATAAAAAATAAATAAAAATAAAAATCCCGATCCCCGATTTTTTTCTCCCGATCCCCGATTTTTTGAAAATCACGTGATCGGCTCCGATCCCCAATCACGTGATCGGATCGGGACATCTCTAATTATGGCTGAAGCAGCCTGTGTCCTTAAAGGACAGGAACAATAGACGTCAAGGTTGGTCCTGTACGTCACATCTAGGAGTCTGAGATAATTATTTCCCTAACACTCAGCTGTTTAGTGTCTCTATTGAAGAATGTTGATGATTACACTCTGAACTAGTTAAAACCTGGAGCTACAGGAGGGCTCTTCAGAGTTGATGGTGGTATCTCACCCTGTGGTCAACTCGTGGCCCATGACATGTCTCGTGAATTCTCCGGCCGAAGCTCCAAATACACCATCAGTGTTTGCCATCAAAGCTCCAGCTCTCCTAGTCTCTCTGAGTCCTGACTCCAAGTGCTTCAGAAGTTTCCCCCACACTGCCCACATCTCACATCCTTTTTCATTTGAAGATTCACCAGAAACATAAAGCCCGGCACAGAAACTCAACACGTGAGGATCGTGGATGTGAATTATAACATGTAGCTTAGCATAGTGATGGAATGCAGACCACCACCAGCAGCTGTATGATGATGACTTGAATACGCAATAAGGCAGTCCATTCTGTTTCATGAACATATCTATTTGCAACAGCCCTGTTTCTGTGTGTGCTTGTTTAACACAACAATAGAGGGCCAGGGGACTCAGCCCACTTCCAGTCTATGAAAGCTCTCACTGTTCTCATCCCTCAGGAGGATCCTGCTGCATTCAAACTGATGTCTGATGTATCCCATCACCAGCAGAGATATCAGAGTGGAGTGTGAACACCTCATCCACGTATAAGGGCCCATTCTGCTTTTAGGGCTGGTCCCTCTCCTGTAGTGTGGTCTATAGGTTTGTGTGCATGTACAAGCGACTTTGTTAATCACTTTGAAAAAAAGGTTGACGATATTCGCTCTTCTTTTTCTGACTCACCTCTACTCACCGCCGGATCACCTGAGCCACCTTCAACCGGCACACTAACCTCCTTTTCCCCTCTCTCTCCAAGTGAGGTTCTTACCCTCATTACCTCTGCCCGCCCCTACCACCTGTCCTCTGGACCCTATCCCTTCAAACCTCCTTCAGACTATCGCTCCTGATATTCTACCGTTTCTCACTCATTTAATCAACACTTCTCTAACTTCTGGTCACTTTCCAAACAGTCTCAAGGAGGCAAGAGTAAACCCTCTCCTGAAGAAACCCACTCTCGACCCGTCTGATGTTATAAACTACAGGCCTGTCTCTCTCCTCCCGTTCCTGTCTAAAACACTTGAACGCGCTGTCTTTAAACAACTCTCCTGCTCTCTCCATCAGAACAACCTTCTGGATCCGCACCAGTCTGGTTTCAAGGCAGGTCACTCCACAGAAACTGCCCTCATTGCTGTCTCTGAGGAACTGCACACTGCTAAAGCAGCCTCCCTCTCCTCTGTCCTCATCCTGTTGGACCTGTCTGCTGCATTCGACACGGTGAATCATCAGATCCTCCTTCGCACTCTCCAAGAACTTGGAGTCTCAGGCTCTGCACTTTCCCTCCTCACCTCATACCTCAAAGACCGCACCTACAGGGTAACCTGGAGAGGGTCCGAATCCGACCCTTGTCAATTAACTACAGGGGTCCCTCAGGGCTCTGTTCTTGGTCCCCTCCTCTTCTCCCTGTACACAAACTCGCTCGGATCTGTCATTAGCCGGAAGGTTTTTCATACCACTGCTACGCTGACGACATCCAACTAATTTTGTCCTTTCCCCGCTCAGAGACCCAGGTCGTCGCACGCATCTCTGCTCGTCTAGCTGACATCTCTCAGTGGATGTCCGCTCATCATCTCAAGCTCAACCTTGACAAAACTGAAGTGCTTTTCCTTCCGGGAAAAGATTGTCCCTCTCTTGACCTGACTATCAACATCGGCACCTCTGTTGTTTCCCCGACTCAGACTGCAAGGAATCTGGGGTGATCCTGGATAACAACCTGTCCTTCACTGCAAATATCGCTGCTACAACCCGCTGCTGCAGATACACGCTTTTCAACATCAGGAAGATACGTCCCCAGCTGACCCAGAAAGCGACGCAGGTTCTGGTCCAGGCTCTCGTCACCTCACGCCTAGACTACTGCAACTCCCTCCTGGCTGGTCTACCTGCATGTGCCATCCGACCTCTGCAGCTCATCCAGAATGCAGCGGCTCGTCTGGTCTTCAACCTTCCAAAATTCTCCCACACCACGCCGCTCCTCCGCTCCCTTCACTGGCTTCCGGTAACTGCTAGAATCCACTTCAAGACACTGGTACTTGCGTACCATGCTGCGAATGGATCTGGCCCTTCCTACATCCAGGACATGGTTAAACCGTATACCCCAGCACGTGCACTTCACTCTGCATCAGCCAAACGACTCGCTGCACCCTCGCTGCGAGGGGGACCCAAGTTCCCATCAGCAAAAACACGTGGATTTGCTATCCTCGCTCCAAAATGGTGGAATGAGCTCCCCATTGAAATCAGGACCGCAGAAAGCTTACACACCTTCCGCCGCAGACTGAAAACTCATCTCTTTCGACTCCACTTCGAGCGATAGAATGACTAACAAAGAACTGCTAACAGAGCACTTATATACTAATAAAGGACTGGCTTATCTAAAGCCAGTTGAGCAGCACTTGAAACGATTGGCTCTTTGAAACCTGATGTTCTTATATGATTCTGTTTTCCTCAAGGTTGTGTCTTCCTGGTCGAATGTACTTATTGTAAGTCGCTTTGGATAAAAGCGTCAGCTAAATGCAATGTAATGTAATGTAATGTACATGGTCTGCAGAGGCTAGCATCCCTTTGTTCCCTCCAGAGGACAACATCAGTAATACATGTAAATGTGGTAAGTCTAAAAATGTTAATTTATTCAAGGATCAAATCAAACTGATGTTAGTGTTATGATACATGTGACAGAGATTACATTTCCTCCTCACATTTTTTTTTATTCTGGTTTATTTTTGTGGCAAATGTTATTTTGGTAATGGACCATGGATGCCTGGAAAGCGTCCTGCCGTGCTTGAGGTACAGAGTGTTCCTCTGAGGCTGCTCTCTTCAGTGAACTCAGAGCTCTGAATTATTCAGTATCCACGCCTGAGCAGCGCCTCAGACACGAGGTGGAGCGGAGAGAGAGGAGACCACCACTTTAACCAATGCTTCTATTATTTCAGTTCCAAGTTCCTTTCTACAATCAGAGCTGGGTCTCTTGTTGGCGTACTGCCGTCGACACCGACTCAATATTCAGTTTGCATTGTATCCATGCTGAATGAGCAGCAAAGCTACGTGTAGCTTGTTACTCTGCAAATCCAGACAGACATAGATCCTGCAATCGAGAGCTGTGACTAATGTTTGCTTGTTTAAACCATGTTGCTTTGTCAAGAGGGAATAAAAGAACATCAAAACAATTACTTTGAGTTAAATCTCCTTTTCAATAATGCTACACACGTTTACTGTGAGCTATTTGAAATGCAAACCTTCCCCTCATCATTATTGCTGCTTTCTATCAAATTCATTAAACAAGACAAACACAATTTATTTGTATTACAATGAATGTGCAACAGACCCAGTGTATCTGTGGAGCTGCAGCAGCACTACCCTCCAAAGCAAACAAGGGAGCACAAACCTCTTTAATAATGCTGGTGTTCAGCAGCTGGAGCACACACTCCTCTAAAGAGCACTTCCATGTCTCCCAGAAGTCATTTGACTGACACTGAACACGAGGTTGAGGCTCAGAGTCTGATTCTCTGGATGGTAAAGTCTGACCAGCATGACACAGCTCACAGGCTGCGGCTGACATGACGCCTCATTCAGATGAAACCTTGTTTGGATGCAGTGAGGTGTTCACAGCACGGGGATCGGCAGGAGGGCTGACATGCAGCACGGTCCCCTTGGACCAGCGGATAACTATCTGCATAATGAACACTTATACTGTTGGTTTTAAGTAAATGCTGACACTGATATGTTGTGACATAAATGTTACTCTAATGAATATTTATTTTACTTATAGAGGGAAGACCTGGGGCCTCATTTATAAAGGGATATACGCTCAAAAGATGGCGTACGCCAGTTTCTACGCAATGTTTGCGATTTATAAAAAACAAACTTGATAGGTTGTATAATAGATACGAGCATGGTTTTATATACTATCACGTTTAATCGTGTTTTATGCCTTCGCCAATAGCCTACTTGAAAAGTCGCTCGTAAAACACAGGAGGTATGAAGCTAAGAACACCATGTGGTAAATTGTACAGCTGATATAACACAACACATTAGTTGTATTTCCTCTAACTGGTGGATATACAGTTGCTGCGGGGGGTTGAGACGCACAGGCTGCAGTGGAGACGCTGCGCACAGCTGATCGACAGCTGGGACACAAACCACCAAATACAAACACATAATCCAGATCCAGTCGTCATCAGAGTTGGGTTACTGTAATAATATTACTTTGTCGGTAACGGAGTAGTGTAACGCGCTACTTTTATAATTCAGTAATCACACTACAGTTACTAACATTGCCCCGACACGCGTTACTTCGTTACTTTCTAAAATCAGTCATAATCAAACCTCAACAAACACCTGCAAAGAACACATGCTAGGTGAAGCTAACGCACATAGCTGTTGTTTATTTATATCACACACACGTAGTTCTTCTTCTCTGTTTTCCGGTTGTTGCTTGTTTTGAATGACGAATACACACTACCGCTGCCTGCTGGTAAGGAGAGTTATTGCCACTCACGCATGCGCAGTTCGTACGTGCTCGGCTGAAGTCTGGCTCCAGTGCAACACATGGCCAACACGCAGGAGAACACGCTGACGCAACAGCGTGAGCAGAGATAGACTGCGCAAAATATACAGATAGCAGGAGACAGAGGACAGCCACGGTCAGATAGCAGGAGACAGAGGACAGCCACGGTCAGACAGCAGGAGACAGAGGACAGCCACGGTCAGATAGCAGGAGACAGAGGACAGCCATGGTCAGATAGGAAAACATTCAGGAGCTGGATCAGTCTTATGCGACAATGGAAACTGAACTAAAGAGAACATTTGAAACTTTAGCAGTCTGCGTGATCTGCCTGTAGGGAGGGGCGGGCCGGCCCTGCGAGTAAAGTAACGAGTAAAGTAACGAGTAAAGTAACGAGTAAAGTAACGAATTACTTTATGTAGATAGTAACGAAGTAGTGTAATATATTACTTTTTTTTAAAGTAATATGTAATATGTAATATATTACTTTTTTTTAGTAACGACCCCATCTCTGGTCGTCATGACTCCACTCCGGAGGGATTCCCCGATCACTTCTTACAGTCTCTCATCAAGGGGGGTCTCCCCGGCACAAACACACTGCCTGAGGAAGGCTATGTGTATTGTTTTTGTCATGGACCTTTTTCGGACCACTTATTTATTTATTTTGGTGACGATCCGACCTCCATGCTGCTACTCTGGTTCAAACGGCATCCACCAAACAATATGATTTATCTCCACCTCCCCAAAAGAACCAACATCTGACACGGTGTGAGACGTCTTTTTTAGCTGCTCTGTCCTCATTTCCTGCTCTTCTTCATAAAGTCAGTCAGAATGAATGAATGGGCGTTTCTTTGACTATTTATAGGCAAATATGGGCGTTACGTGAAGCCCACAAAAGCTGCGCCGCATTTCGAGTCGATTGTGATTTATAAAGGGAAACCGGCGTAGGAAGTGCCGTACGCACTTTCCTCGCCGGTACGCAGTCTTTTATGAATCGGAAAATGTCTGCGTATTTATTTGCTTTGTCCAACGTAAGCAACCATTACTGTCAAATGGCAATATAAGGTTTAGATGTCATTAGGAGGGATACTGAACATAGTGTGGGTTATTTTGTCTACAGATATATGTAGGGAAGGCCCAGAGGAGCTTCCTCCTCCCACCGCTCCATGCATTATTCATGACGTTAGGTATTTAGGTTGAACTCCCTCTGAGACATGTGGAGCTACAGTCTGGGATTTATTTGCAGCCTGTACTTCTCTGCAATATTCTGGAGGTGAGAAAGCTGCTTGAGAGCAACTCAATGAGATGAAAGCAGAAAGCAGCAGGGTATCCGGAGGCATTAAGTCCCTGACAACCATGACACTGTTAGAAAAAGTGCTTATGATGGAGGGGTGAAACAACAACAGCAGAGATGGGAGAGACTGGTTCACTCTGAGGTTTAAAAGACAGGTTTGTTGCCAAATATTATCATGGATAATCTTGAATGAGAAATGAAATATGCTGATGAGGAGGAAGGAAGATAGGAGAGGAGGAGCAGGCTGAAAAACACTTGGTCACATCAGCACGTTGCAGACAGCAGCCCAACCACATCTCACAAGGCAGTGGGGGATAAGTTGTTAGGAGAGGAGGACGATGAATCAGCTCACACTAAACACCACAGATATATGACTATTACACTGCTATCATTTAGGAGTGGGGAGAAGAAGCAGGACAAACAATGTTCATTTTTGTAATAGATTTATGTTTGTATACAAATATTTGCTGTGCCAGAAAGAAGTATTTGCTGTTAGGGTTGCGTTCTACATCCTGACATTACGTACATCATGGGAAGAAGGTTCACACCAGAGATAGCTTTACACAGAAGTATTCAATAGACAGTGAAGAGGTTACTTTAAATTTAACCAGGACCACTATTGTTCACTGGCTTCAACCAAGTCCTTATAAAACATGATGTTTAAGTTAATAGATTGTTATGCAAGTATTAGACACCTTGTGACAGGAGGAGACCTTAATGAAGTGATGTCGCGGCTCAATCCTTCTGACGTCCCAACAGTGATCATCTTTTTTTTATTTGTCAGGTGCTGAAAAATACATGACATGTGATGATAGAGAAGGTTTAAAACCATATTCTACATTTTATCGTTATCCACTTAATTAGTTGTTTAAGAATGTGATTTTTTGATAAGGATGGCACTTTCTCAACCAAAACTGTCAGCATTCGGAAGTTTCAACACGTTATCATCTATAAAACGCAAATTAAAGCATCAAACTTGCTCAAATGAACAGGCGTCTTTTGGTACTACTTTCATCAATGATACGCGAGCGTTCACACACTGAAGTTGTATAAACTTAGCTGTCCAATCAGGGCGAGCCTACCTGAATGCGTGTGCATATAAGGCAGCTACACCTTCTGACTGTCATCCTTCACCCTCTTCAGCGAGTGGCATAGGAAAGACCCCCTAGGTAGAGGACTCCGCCTGTGCTTATATGACTAGGGTTACAATACGTAACCCCCCCCCATTCTATCTCACACAGGCTCTGCCTTCTACTGGGCTCTATGGGTACAGTGGGTAGAGCCCCGATGGATAAACTCCCTGTCGCCCTACAACAGGGGTCGGCAACAGGCGGACCGCGGTCCGGATCCGGACCCAGACCTATACGGACCCGGAGCTATTATCAATACATAAATAGGGGATTTTTCGGCGCCTCCCGCTTTTTTAACGCTGATTTGGGTGACTTGTGTAATTCGTGGAGGACCGAAGAGTTTTCGTTTTGGGGGTGGGGGGGGGGAGTCCGTCCGTCAGTCCGACTGACGGACAACTTCTCACTTCAAAAAAGAAGAAGAAATCTAGACCACAAAAATAATTAAACAAGCCAGTACCTATTTTTCCTGGCCAAGGACAGGTTCCTTGAACACAACACGAGCGTAACGTGTCTTCACGTGGTATGTCTCGTCTGAAAGGAGTGCTGACAGAGAGCACCGGAACGCCGCTCCAGCCCTTAAAATATTGCAATACCCATAAGGAGCCGTACACATGCCGCAGTGTTTGCGTGGCTGTGTCTTTAGTTGTAAGCACAGTGGCGATCTGTTGTTATTAGCATCTGGTTAGCTAGCTATGCTAACACATTTAAAGAGCTCTTCTACAACCAGGTGGAAGAGAGCTCTCTCCTGAGAGGCTCAAATAACCTCAGCTCAGTGAGGTTAAGGCACACCTTGATATGATCATTATAGTTATTAATGAGACTAAATGAAAAACAGGTATAAAATACTATATGACAGTAACAAAAAAGTTGTTAAAAATAGGGGAGTGATTTGTAAAATATCCAAAAAGAAAAATATGCTTACAGTTCTGTTTCATATGGGTGTTGAGAGATGTATCCATAGATCTCTTAATGTTGCTCTCAAAGTGTACCAGATTGATGCTTTTAACTTCAATATTTAAAAAAATAATATTCCTGGGGGACCATGCCCCCGGACCCCCCTAGAGGAGGTTAGGCCCCCCCCCCCCCACTTAAATCATGTTCACATGGATAGGATACTAAATACATTTGCACACATCTTGTGTCCATATCTCTCTGTTTTGGTGGTCACGCCACACCGTGCACGTGCATGCATGCGTGAGTCATGGTGAGATATCTGGATTCAGAGGTTGCTTTTTCTTTGCACAGCATGAAAGAAAGGCCAAATGAATGGGCTGTGATTTTTGTTTTTTTAAGCAGAGGTTGAGTTCAATCATTTGTACGACCCTCGGAGGATGTTGTAAAAATTGAAAGGAAAAAGGTTCCCCACCCCTGCTGTAAATAATAATAAAACCCCTTGATTTTTAACATCTCTGTCTCCTATTGATCTGAGTAGAATAGCCAGTTAATTGAAGCATTATAGCACAGGCCTTTGTCAGATGGTATATTACGCTGTTTTTTTTCTGCTTCGAATAGTTCTCTCTTTTTTCACCATACCTGTGTTTGCATCCCTGTAACCAATGAGCACCTGCATGTGTGTGAGAATGGCCCTGACTCCATTTCAGCCCAGATTTACAAACTCCTGGCAGGACAAGCTCAAGCTCAATTCTCACACTGAATTAAAACAAAGTGAGTGAGGGACTGCAATATAAGAGGGAAAGAATGAGAAACTTTGAAACTGTTAAATTGTTATGATGTGTAAAGACTGATATTGTTCTATAATCGTCTGAAACTGTTAAGTCATGACGTGAAACGGTTAACAAAGAAAAAGGGACACTCAAGCTGCTGCTACACTTTATTTTATTTATCTAAAATTAAGCACTTTTAAGATGCACATATTTTCAAAAGCTATTTTATTTATTTTCTCTATTTTATTTTTAAATGCAGCCCGAGAGGAACATTACACATATCTACAGTATTTACTGTATATCTGTTTAGTTCAATGTTAATTGACAATAAATATTGTTGTTTTTGAATTGTACTTTCTTTATTTGATTGGCAGTCAGTTGTTGATTACATGCAGACGTTGATAAAGCTACAGCTACTTCAATATATATCACACTAATTCATGAAGCAAGTTAGACATGTTGATGTTCCGGACCTTTGCATGGGGACATTTTCTCTAACTGGACCTTGTTGAATTTTAGTTGAAGACCCCTGCCCTACAACATCGACCCACCACACTGCCCCTGACCGGCCTTTGGTTAACAGCCACCGCACCCCAACTTCCTATCATCCAGTTGTGACCGTGGGGAAGTCAGGCTGCAGCTTAATTGGCTGGGTAGAGCCTAATTGGTCTGAATAAGCCCATAGCTCCACCCTGCAGGTGCCAGCGCAAGTGACTATACACTGCGCACTACGTTTCCCAGGTCCCTAAGGAGCATGGGGAGAACCATGTCCCCCACACTCACACGCTTACCTCGTGTAGAGTGTGCATTAACCGTAGTGGCGAAGGGTCTCCAAGAGATACTTATGAACGGGCCTGGCATAGACCAAGACGCCGCCGTTCATAGGTGGACGACTAAAGCCGTCTAGCTGTATAACCCTCGACCTGGAAGAACTCCTTAGGTTCTTGGGAACAGAGGAGGGGTTTCGGTCTGAGTGTCACCCTGTTACGGTCACCACGAACCAGAAGGCAACTCGGGTGCACCGATAGAGCGGTTGGTTTGCATACTCTCCTGGCAGAAGTCAAAGCAAGCAGCAAAGCTATTTCTTTTTGCTTATTTCTCTCTCAATGATAGCGCCTACAAGGAGGAGAGCTCCAGAGGCTCAAACGGTTCTATAACCAAAGCCTCGAGCACCAATGGCAGTTCCCATTGCGAGGTGGAGACATGCACCACTGGGCGCTGTCTCCTGATCCCCTGCAAAAAACGCTTCATAAGCGGTTGGCTAAAGACTGGTCTGCGGCCAAATCCCGCATAACAGGACGAGATAGCTGCTGCATACACCTTGACTGTGGCATGAGCAAGCCCCTTGTCCACCAGTAGCTATAGCTAGGATATAATAGAGCCCAATGTAACGGACAGAGGCTCTAGACTCCCTTCCTCACATCACGTCTGTCTGTCCTCTGACAGAGTGGCATGTAGCCTGCCCTCCTCCTCAATGGGGCGTACACCTCACTCTCGATGGGGGCGTACTCCTCCTTCTCGAAGGGGTCTGCATTGATCAAAATCTCCAGATACCCCACCTGCTGGTGAGGTATGGGACTGCTCATGACTACGATTTCGTTGAGATAAAAAAAAAAACTCATGCCATGGCCGCGAAGCGGCTGAAGCGCTGTTGTCGTGCTGTTGCTGAACGTGCGTGGGGACAGGGAGTAGCCGAATGGTAGTCTGTTGTCCTCCGGTTTACAGGCACTGTGTAAATTATATAGAATAATTAGGATGATGAATGCATTTATTTACCACTAAAATGCAGCAACACATTTTTGATTCATGTCGTTTATAACTGGGATATTACAATTATTATTAACTTTGTCTGTACAAAGTAGTCAGTCCAGGAAATATGCCCAACTCAACAAAAACTGCGAGCCGGCAGGCAAGACGCTCCGCTTCTGAAATGCTTCTGAAACGCGCCCGGTAGGGTATGACGCCGGAGGAGGCTGGACCAAAACCGCGGTGCAGCCGTAACACGCCGCAGACGGACCCGGTGGAATCTAGGGGTGAGGATGAGCAAGAAGCAGCATACGGCCAAGCTGCGACTTTTCCTGCGGTCCTGCCTTGGGTCTCGTCATGCTGCTTCCCTGATGGCTTCCTCAGGATTGTAGCTGACATCCTCGTGGATTCATCTTCTTATTACAGACACATGCATTTCCTAACATTCGGTCTATATGCTGTAAAATGTATTATCTCTTCGATTTACACACGGCATCTATTGCACGTCTGTCCGTCCTGGGAGAGGGATCCCACCTCTGTTGCTCTCCCTGAGGTTTCTCCCATGTTCCCCTTAAACTGTGGGTTTTCTCTGGAAGTTTTTCCTTGTACGATGTGAGGGTCTAAGGACAGAGGGTCTAAGGACAGAGGGTCTAAGGATAGAGGGTGTCGTTTTTCTCATACTGATATTCTGAACAATCTGTGTTGTTGTATTTGCTGTAAAGTGTCTAATAGCTGTAGGCTAATTTTATTATATGTACAGCACTTTGGCTCGACCAAAAATCGTTTATAAATGTGCTATATAAATAAAACTTGATTTGATTTGATTTCCTCATCCACGTGACCGAGGAAATCGATCCCAAGAGCCCTTCCGTAGACACGGGGGCTCCCAAGAGATCATCACTGTCTTTATTTGGAAAGTGCCACGCGGCGTGATTCCACTGTGGCCAGGGACATCACACGGTAAGCAGCGGAGGCCACACCGTGGACCAGGATATTAATTTGGCCGATGCTGCGGCCAAATAAACGCTCTGATCCGGTAAGGTGGGGGCATCTTGCGGAAGAGCAATCAGCGAGATGCCTTCAGTGGCTGTCGCCACGACGCCTCCACACACTGCCAGATATCTGGCAACGGGGGCGCAACAAAGGCTGGCTGCGCCGGGCGGACCGGGCCGTAGAACCCCTGGTGGGAGCGGTAGCCCTACACGCTCTGCCGCCATGGTCATCACCAGAGGAAGTCCTGTTTGACAGACGTGGGCGGTAGACTACCATGGACGCCGGACCCGGAAGTGCCCGCCAACGAGAAGTCCTCGTCATCCTCCCCGGTAAACGGAGCCATCCGCCCCGCTGGAATGGCATTGGCCATATCCTGGTCCCCCAAACACTCGAAGCAGAGGTGGTGGGGATCGGCGCCCGCTATTAAGCAGGGCACGAAGGACAGGCGCGGGTCTCTAGAAGTGGCGACTCCATGGAGGTATGAAGAGGATGCGCTTTTAGATGCGCAGCTCCTCTGTCTTGGGTTAGTCTGCAAATTAAATGGAAACTGAACAATCTGGTGCCACTAAATGTTTTTAAAGCTCGGTTGGATGCTACTCAATCGGAAGCTATTGGTCCCTGTTTATGTGGATAATTATGTAAATGATGCTGTATGATGTCCTTTTGTTGTTCTGTTTATGCTTTTATGTTTCATGTGGAACTACTTGAACAGGTCTCCCTTGAAAAAGAGATCAATGATCTCAATGGGATTTATCTGTATAAATAAAGGTTTGAAATTAAATGAAATGAAGAACTTCTTTCTTCTTCTTTCAAACGTTTTACTTTTCTCTGTCAGGTGTTGTCCTGCTCGCTGAAGGGAAAAGGATGACAGTCAGGAGGTCTTATATGGACGCGCATTCAGGTAGGCTCGCCCTGAGTGGCCGGCTACGTTTATACTTCAGTGTGTGATCATCATCATTGATGGGAGTAGTACCCATAGAGTCCAGTATAGGGAGGAGCCTGTGTGAGATAGAACACACTTCATCCCTCTTCCTCTACTTCTGGGACTGGTCAGCTTTCTGTCCCCAGAGTCAGAACTAAACATGGAGAAGCAGCGTTCAGTTAGTATGCTCCAAATATCTGGAACTAACTACCAGAAACTGTAGTTGCCTTAATATTATTGCAGTATAATAGCAGAGTATAGGAAGATGTTAACACCTACAAATCATCTCACACTGAGATTTGCTATTTACCTTATACAGATATTACAGCATCTCCTCTCTGTCTGTCAATGCGTCATGGGCGTAATTTCCACTGGGGACATGTCCCCTCCACTTTTCAAAATCCCGTTTGTGTGCCCCCCACTAAAATGTGTTTTTTTTTCCGCAAGTGGTCATCGTCATGGAGGAGCATCTGTGTGTGTGTGGCAGGAGCACATTTTGTGTGAGAGAGAGAGAGAGACAGAGAGAGTTACGGGGGTTGTTGTTAGGATCTGGTGCTAGCTCGGAGCTAACGGAGATTAGAAGCTGTTTCAACAATAAGGAGAGGGAGAGTCCTCTTCTCTCGGACTGAGATAACGTCAGCTCAGGGAGGTAAAGGACTCGCTGAGTGATTATATTGTAAACTTTAGTCTAAGTTATCTCAGTGGGTCTCAAACGGTTTGGTCTAAACAAATATTTCCATTTATTTAATATAGTGGTTCAAAATAAGTTAAAAAATAATTCCAATGTCAGTACAAAATTAAAAACACAGTTTGAAAGGGGAGTGATTAGTAAAATATGCATAAATAAAAAGAAAGAATGCAGACTAGGTAAGATAAAGATAGGAGAGAGGAGTATCAATGATGTGTTATTGGTTGTGAGCATATTCTAATGGTTTTTGGAGTATTGAAAGATATACAGTTCTGTTTCATATGAGTGTTGAGAGCTGTATCCATACATCTCTTAATTTGTGCACCAGATTGATGCCTTTAACTTAAATTTAGAGAAAAAATCTTACCGGGGGTGCATGCCCCCGGACCCCCCTATAGGATGTGAGGTCATCACAAATAAAACAGGTTCATGGATAGATAACTTTGCACACTCATTATATACACTACACATTTTTCTTGGATTTGTTAACACTATAGTCCCTAATATATATTTGTAGAAAGGCAGGAAATGGAATTAAATCGAGAACAATGTTTCATTGCGGAGGACCCCCTGTTTTGTGTCCCCCCCACTTCTCAAACCAAAGTTACACCCATGCAATGCGTTACTGTATTTTAGTTACAAAAAAGGCACATTGAGAGCTCAGTCAATCAATCAAACGTTATTTAAACAGCTAAATATCAACATTTTTTTATTTGCCTCAGTGGACTTTACAGTATTGTACATCCTCTGTCCAGAAGGAACTCCAAAAGAAACCCCACAGTTATGGGGGAAACATTGAAGAAACCTCGGGGGGGAGCAACAGAGGAGGATCCCCCTCCCAGGACGGACAGACAATAGATGTTGTGTGTAAATTCAAAAGATAATGCATTTATAACATACAGTAGATAGTCCAGATGCTTGAAGAATGCACGTGTCTATATGTAAGAGCTGGAGCCTGCCCTGACCTGACACACAGCTGAGCTTCAGTGGGGTTTCCTGCCCCCAGGTCAGCAGCATCACTCATCATCTGGCTCTTTACAGGCCTTAACATAAGTGCTATCATTGACATTTAAAAGACACATTACCTATCAAGCTGTGGTATTTGTCAGCTCCCATAAAGCTAAATGATCAATGCTAATAGACATCAAGGTATATGAGACTTATGGGACATGAGGCATATGCAAGACGTGTGATTTACAACATGTGGCAGTCTGCTGCAGTCAGGGGGGGTGCACAGTGCCATAAATCAGAACGTTCAGCTTTTTCAAACATTTGATGGTAAAGTGAAAAGGAGGCTGAAGCCATTCTGTGAGCTTGTTGTTTTGCAAACCCTACATTTGTATAGTCTGCCTCGGTAGCTCATAAGAACAGGTATGTGCTTTAGTTTCACAGAGATTAATAAATGCAGATAAATGCTTTATGTCTGTGAATTTAACAGTCTGTGTTTGATGTTCTGTTTTCCAGGAGGGTGTATGATAAACAATAGTGATAGTTTCATTTAGAAAGATCAGAATTCCTTTATTTTAAGAAAATAAAGCGTGAATTGCATGAGGGTGTATTGCACGTCTGTATTGGTAACATATTGTCACTAATATATTATTGAGAAAGACATTTAATCATCTGCCAGTTTTTCATTTCAGTAAGTGCACATTGATTTAAATTGAGTTCTATTTTTCATATACGTACTAAATAAATACACACTTAAAAAAATTAAACATTGACATTAATGAAATGTAATTCTTTATTTAAAATGTATAATATTGCTTCAACTAACCTAATACAGTTATGTGAAATCTGTTGACATAAAACATTTTATAAAGGTCAGAATTTCAGTTTTTTCAGTGAAGAGACAAATAAGGGAAGTGAAAAACAATGATCAGTTGTTTGTTGCGGAAAAAAATAAATACAGTAAATCAACAATGGTGTTTAAGCTCACCGCTGAGAGACTCTGCAGGTTTTAACACTCCACCACCTCCCTGATATCATTCAAGAAACATAATGAGTCAGAAACACTAATGGCGCTTTTCCACTGCAGCATTTAGCGCGACATAGCCCGACTTAGTTTGGCCCGGCCCCCTTTTTTTGCTTTTCCACTAAGGCTAGTTCTGGCTAAGGGCTACTTTTTCACTTTTTTTCTGGCCCTCCAAAATTGAGGTTCTTACCGGGCCAACAACCGGGCTGAATATGCTAAACTAGTAACGTAAACACTCTGGACTGCTGATTGGTCAGAGAGAATCGTCACAATTGTTGCGCGAGACAGTCCCCAACCGTCGCACCATTTTTAAAATATATATATATATATATTTGATCCAATTGGTAGATAGGTTATATTTACACCATAACGGTGCACAGCTGATATAAAAGGAAAGATATTACTGATTTTCTTTGAATATAAGAATGTAAATACTGAGTTGAAAGAATAGTCAGGGGTTTTGGGTGATGGGAGACACATCTATGGACTCAGAATTGTAATAGCTTACCATTAAATGACGGATATACATTTCTGTCTGTGATTTTTTACAAATCAGATATTAGAAGTAAAACATGTGAAATAATATAGCAATATCCAGTAAAATTATGTGAAAACATGAATAAAACCAGTGCTTGAATTGGGCCGGTACTCCAGGTTCAGCCTTATGGGGGGACAGGGCTGCTGAGCCTAAAGATGGATCTGTTGGTCCTGACACCAGGGGGAGGGACAACTGATTTATGCGCTAAAAATGTGCCTGCATTTATTAAAGGTAGGTAGGTAGGTAAGAATGGAGAAACCAGCTCGAGTGCGCTAGAATTTGAAAGTACACAACCGAAAAAAAATCTGCCCCTTCCTTCAGACTTCCTTACAGAGCCCCTCCTCCAACACACACAAACGCGCACATGACCAACGAGGGCACGAGATAAGTTTGTGCACAGATGGAAGGCTGACAGGCAGGTAGGCCATCCAGTTATTTTAGCTGGGCCGGCTCAGATGATTGGTTGTGCTTTTTACATTTAATATATTCATTGACATCGGGATGTTAAGAGTATTCCATGGAATATAACAAAAAGTGCTTCTGAAGTGAATTACCTACCATACCTTTAAATATCAGCTAAAAGAGCAGTGAAATTAAAGACCTCTGAATTTTCTGTAAAGATATTATCAGTACTTAATGTCAGCTTAGTAAACAAAAAAACATTAGCCAACAGACTAATTTCCACCACTCATGGACCACACCCACCTTTTCTTGTGAAAAACTTTAGTCCCTCTCTCTTGTCTTTCTCTCCTTTCTCTTCTTTTCTTAGAGCCTGACTTTGTTGGTCGTTGAAACATGGTACAACACAAGTACATAGGCTAAGTACTAGCATCTCTCCTCACATGCTTTCTCTGCAAGTGCCGGTGCCGCACCGCGGTTGGAGGCAGGACCAAACCATTACATGTAACTAGAAGGGGGTGTACAGAGGCTATGGGTAATTAACTTTTGGAAGAAAATAAGTTAAATGAATCGTAAGTTTAGTGAGTAATTTATCAATATAACGTTCTATTAATGTTAATTATTGAGGATTGATGAAAGGTTACTTACATTTTCTTTCTTAATGTTCTGAACATTTTGGGGCACCTGTCAGTCACGGGCTCTTAGAATCGTCCTAACTGTTCACCCCCTTACGGCGCCCACCGCCTAGTGGTTAAAGCACATTATTGAATTATTTTTGTTGAATAATGTTATTTTTGTTGAATAATGTTATTTGATGAAAAAAATATTAAGAGTACATACTTTCATAGGGAGAAAGTAGAAGGTCAATGATAGAAATATAGAATATAAAAAATCAAGAAGATACTGTAAGTGATCTCTACAATAAAACAGTTTAGTGCCGGATGTACACAGATATTAATAGGAGGATGTGCAAAACAGACAAACTAATTAACCTTTATTAACACATTAAAGAATACTTTATATTAAGGTCTTCTTTTAAATAAGAAAAAAGCTTTGGGGGTATCTATCTACAGATAAATATTAAGCCTGACAAAGTACTTAACGTCTAATATATTGCTTTCCTGCAATATTAACTATGTTGAAGCACTTATTTTAACTGATATTATACATATGAATTATACTCTTATGTATGTAGATAGTATAAGAAATGTGCAGAATATGACAGTTTAATGGTGGAAGTACACACACATATTGATAGATGTCCTGTAATGCACTGTTGAGGAACCTGTGACCCAAGTTTTTGTGTATATGATATGTGAATAAACCTTAGAAAATCTTGAAATCTTGAAAGGGATGTGCAAAATAGCCATTATACAGTCAATTAACTATTAGAGAATAACGAGTAATGAATATACAATGTTTAGTCTTCTCAAGCACCAACTATCAAATATCTCTCCTGATTGTTGGCACTTGACAATCACCTTCCCTGAATTGTACTCAGGTGTAACTAAAGTCTGCTTTAAGGGTTGTTTATATTTCACATAATTAATCAGAATCTGCAAAGTAACTCAAATAAATGTAGTGGAGTAAAAATACCAGGTTAACCTCTGAATTGTAGTGGAGTAGAATTACAAAGTAACAATGAGCTGTCATGTGGGTATATATTAATGCTGCCCAGACACAAGCGATTTTCACCCATTTATTAATTATATGTTTTAAATGTGTACACACCAATGTGTTTCCTATCGCCTAAACCTCCAGAGCTGTACACAGTTTAATACTGTCTACTGGGGAAAACGTCTTTTAAAACTACAATTCCCAGTAGAGACGTGCCATAGAACATGTTGCGAAACACATGTGTAGTTCTGGCGGGGGCGTTCAAGTCCAGTTTTGGATAGTCTGCCGTGAATTTTGTTCCATTTCAAAGAGCTGTTTGACGCTCGGCGTAACCTTGGCGCACTGCCACTCCAACATCCAATCCCAGAGCTTGAAGATTAATCACGGGGACTGTAGTCCCAAACGATAGCTGGGGATTATGGGTAGTGTAGTGTCTTCGGCCATCCTAAACTCCGAAATGTTTTTCGGATTTCATATCGCATTAACACCATATCCCTACATGCATTGCGGCTAAAACATCCAATCACCGAGCTTAAACCATAGCTGAGGATCTTGGGTAATCAGTTCAGTGGATGTGTATCGCAATGATGCTCGAAATGTCCCTTATAGGCTGTTTCCGGTTATTTTTATTTTGAAATTCAGTTCCTGACGGACGCCAAAAAAGCCCGAGATTATAGAATTAAACAAATAAATAAAAACAAGGATAATTGTGTGTTATTGTTGAGCAGTGTTGTGCTAGTTACTGAAAACCAGTAACTAGTTACAATTACTAGTTACTTCATTTGAAAAGTAACTCAGTTACTTTACTGATTACTTACACCAAAAAGTAATGCGTTACTGTGAAAAGTAACGTTTTAGTTACTTAAAAAAGGGCTCCCATTATATTAATGCCCTTATAGCCTTCATTTCAGTACTGTTATTGCATTGGAGAATAATACAATCTGTTGATCAACTTGACATGCAATCTGGATTGCATCGATATTAGCTGGCTTTACATTTTTGTATATTCTTTCTCCAGGTAGTTGGAAAAAGTTTTCCGTCCCATATGCCGTGTGCCGCCCGGACATGCTATCATGCTAACTAGCTCCCTGAAAGCGGGTGACTCCACTGTAGCAATAGCCTGCATGTGTTCTACAACATACCGTGCAATGGCTTTATCGACTTTTCCCTGGCTAGCAGTCCCTTGGTTAAAATCCAGCCGCTGTTGCTTAGGTGCAGGTGGAGGTGGAGTGCCGTCGGCTGAGTCTCTGTGGTCTTAGCTACTAGCTTCGTCCCAGCATGTTGGTTCTGCAGATGTTTTAAGAGATTTGAATGACTGGTTTGGGCAGTAGGTAATTAGGCAATAGGCTTTTTGACCCGCCAGGACACAACTTATATTTAACTAAAACGTTCTTTTCTTTGTGCTCGACAAAAGTGAAATAGTGAGAATATCTCCAGGTGGAGAAACTCGACTTGAGCTCCGCCGCCGCCGCCATGATAGTCTTGTTAGTAAACAACACAAACACGCCCACAGCGCGTCTCCGCATGTGACACAGGAAGTATCTAAGTACATTTACTCAAGTACTGTACTTAAGTACAGTTCTCATCTCTGTTCACCTGGCTGTTGACTATATAAAAAACGAACGCAGTAACGGAGTAACGCACCATGTAGTAACGGTAACTGAGTTACTGAATTTAAAAAGTAATGCGTTAGAGTACTAGTTACTGCCAACAATAACGGCGTTACAGTAACACTGTAACACTGTTGTTGAGTAAATAACAGTGTGTTATTTAGAAAAGAATGACAAATTAGAAGGAAACAAATATTTTTTAAAATACAGATTTCAGTATCCTGAGGCTCTGAGCCATTTATTTTCCTCACAGACGGCAAAAAAAGTCCGACATTATACGATTTAAAATAAAAACAATAATCTTGGCTTGATATTGAGTAAGAAAATGTTTTTATGAACCCCACAGCTTCCGGTCTTCCAAGACCCGACCGGACAAAAAGACGTGTTGCAGGCACGAAACATACTACCAATCGAAATACATTGCTTTTAAAATCGTTCTGTGTGTCACGAAAAAAAGGAGAAAATCGTGTTGGTGAACACGAATCAATAGATTAAATGTTGTGACTATAACACGAAATGCCGTGAGACTGGGTTGGTATATCAGTATGTAGTGTCTCTACTTTAAAGACTCATCTCCTGCTGATCTTCAGGTGTATATATATACGGGGGGTTTTGTGGTTAGAGCGTTGATCATCAGATAAGGGGCGTTGGTGAACTCCAGTTCGAAATCCGTCTCGGCCGCCACTGCGTCATGCCGTTGTGTCCTTGGGCAAGACACTTTACCGCATTTGCTCCTGTGGGTAATTTCCACAGTAATGACATTTACATGTCTAATATGTGTAATATGTAATTCTAAAGCGCTTTGAGCACCTGTAAAAGCGCTCTAATAAAAAATGTAATGCATTATTATTATTATATCAGTATGTAGTGTATCTACTTTAAAGAGTCCTCTCCTGCTGATGTTCAGGTGTATATCAGTATGTAGTGTCTCTACTTTAAAGAGTCCTCTCCTGCTGATGTTCAGGTGTATATCAGTATGTAGTGTCTCTACTTTAAAGAGTCCTCTCCTGCTGATGTTCAGGTGTATATCAGTATGTAGTGTCTCTACTTTAAAGAGTCCTCTCCTGCTGATGTTCAGGTGTATATCAGTATGTAGTGTCTCTACTTTAAAGAGTCCTCTCCTGCTGATGTTCAGGTGTATATCAGTATGTAGTGTCTCTACTTTAAAGAGTCCTCTCCTGCTGATGTTCAGGTGTATATCAGTATGTAGTGTCTCTACTTTAAAGAGTCCTCTCCTGCTGATGTTCAGGTGTATATCAGTATTTAGTGTCTTTCCTTTGACATGTCTCCATTCTTTAATGTATGAAACCAGAGCCCAGTCTGCTCTGATTGGTTAGCTGGCCGGCTCTGTAGTGATTGGTCAACCGCTTATAGATGTCCCGCCCTTTAGCCTATATCACGTATGATGTGTTGGAGTGCTAGTCAATAGAAACAAAAGCGTACATAATGATGTCACTATGTTACTGAAGTAAACAAGTGGAGTGTGTGAGAGAAACGCCCTCTGGACATAACAGGGATTTGAGCCTTTATAGACCATTTACATGCACATAACAGCTATAGCATACACTACAGGAGAGGGAAAACCACAAAAAGAAGAATAGGGCCTCTTTAAGACTTAAAGCATATGAACCCAGCAAAGTCCGAACGACTTCCCAACTCTGAAAGTGTGAACATCAGAGGAGCAAGTGAATGCACCACAGGCTGTGGCAGAGGTCTGCGCTCCATCTGATTCAAATAACCTTCTCTCACAGGGAATGAACAGGAAACAACATTTTAGAACTGGGTAACGTTCCACCTCATCCTAACCCTACACTCTCTGCAGTTGCTTCTCATGAACCGAGCCAAACATGCAGTGGCATTTATTTTAAAGCCGCCCCAGGAAATGCAACGTATGGTTGAAGCATTGATGCTTCCAGCCTTTGATCACTATAGCAGGTTCCCACCTGTGTTAACTGAGTCCTGCTGTGTGTGTGCTGTGCTCAGCCAGATCCCAGCAGGACGGAGGGATGCTCTCACTCTGCAGTAGGTTGGTTGTGAACAGATACCCAGCTGTCCTCAGTCTGTTCACTTCCTGGCAGAATAGCTGCAGAAGGAGTTCTCTCAACAAGGATTGTAATCCCTAATTTTATAATTTTAAATTAGGGCTGTCAAACGATTAAAATGTTTAATCAGATTAATCACAGCTTAAAAATTTATTAATCATGATTAATCACCATTCGAACTATGTCCAAAATATGCCATTTCTTTATGTATATTGTTGTGGGAATGGAAAGATAAATGAAAGAAGGCGGATATATCTATTTAACATACAGTATGTATGTATGTTTATTATAACATTGTTCTGTGTGTCAAAATGAAAGACAGCACACACACCTATCAATCATCAAACCGTGGGGTCTTATTTCATTACGTGTTGATTTCTATCAACACGTAATGTTGTATCGATGTATATAGAGATGTAGGCCTACTACCGCAAAAGTATTCTCCGTCAGGATTTCCTGCAACAACACCACGCCGTTATCTTGATTCTGATTGGCCAGAAGACATTATCAAAGATGTTCTATTGAGAAGACGATCACTACGTGACAACAGTTTTCAAAACCGTTTCTGGTCTTCAAGTGGCTACTGAAATCAATCTTACTAACTGCTGTCTGTGCAATTTACTCCGCGCGAGTTGGCGGACTTTATTTTGCTAACTTTAACAACATTTTTCATGGTGGGGCTGAGCCATTTCTTGGTATGGGTGTAGCCTACCCCAGCCATAGGCACTGCCACTGGTGGGGTGTATGGGGCGGGCCATTCTGCGCATGCGTTAAATGCGTTAAATATTTCAACGCAATTCATTCAAAAAATTCATTACCGCCATTAACGCGATAATTTTGACAGCATTACTTTAAATATATCTACTGATAAGTACCTGTATAAAGATTGGGTGGATGTGATTGTAGAGTTGCAAATTCGATCTTATCTGACGTACCGTAAGGAGTGTGTTGCTGAGGAGGATTACAGTTCATAAAATGAACGTGTCCACTGAATGTCCTCATACATCAGAACTCTTGTGTATCAGTACAGTATGTGTGAGTGGAAACGGCAGTTTAACTTAATGCAGTCAGTAGATGTCTTTATAAATCTGCTAACTGTTTTCCATTAGCAGTCCGTTGGCCAAGGAGAAGCTTTACTTCATGGTTACCCAATTACGCATTTCTACACTTCATTGCATATCATCAATCTACAATGTTCAGTGCATTTGAGATTGTTGTGACAAAGGGCTTTAATTTGGCTTTACACTTGACCAGTCATGTGTGCATCCACCACAGTGAGTCACTTCCTACGTTCCCACCGAGTCCCATCTGCCAGAGACTGCAGGAGGAGTGCGTGTACAGGCACTGATAGAGGCTCTGGTTTGGGTTAATGATGCATTTGCTGTTTAATTAGCATTATGAATATATCTGGCTGCAGACATCATGATGTAAATGAGTGGCAGTGATGGATCACAGGCTCTGACATCACTCCTCCCTCTCCACCATCTTTCATCCAGGTTAAACACCTTGGAGATTGTTATGTGTTTGTGCCCTGATCAGGCGCTCCTAGTGTGATGTGTCATGTCTAGCTGTAGTTTCCTGTTATGGTTTTGTAGTCCTTATCGTTTCTCCTCCAGGTGTACCCATTTGTAATTAACCCAGGTGTGTCTTGTCTCGTCATTACCTCATGTATAAGGATTCTGCTTTCCCCTTTGTCTGTGGCTGATCCTGTCTGTGCAGTACGTGTTCTTGTCTGTCATTACTTTATATTTCCTTTGTTCAACCATGGTGGTAATTATTAATTAAATTCTTCTTTTGACTACTTCGGCTACCGTCTCCTTTATTATGTTGCCTTGACTCGACATTGAGCCTGCTAACAGTCAATGGTTACGTAATAGAGATCTTATGAGCATTATCTTTGGTATTTCCATTTTAATGCATCACTTTCAAATATGACACGAAGGTGTACTGAAATGGAAAATGTTATCATTCTAGTTATGCTTATGAAACTTGTCGTATGTTGCAAGAGCATTGAACGTTTACACATAATTCTTCTAGATGTACAATTGCTAACAGTTTCCAGTAAACATTTTCTAACCTACACAGGAGTTGTAAAGAGTGTTGGGTCTTTGTATTCTTATATGGTTGGTGGCCCCTTCTCCCTGTTGAAGAAACTTTAACATGACGTTTCCCTGTTGCATGAAGATGTGTTAGAAACAATCCTATATGTTTTCTTGTCCATCTTTACCCCTCCTCTTGTATTCGCTGTGTGAAAATGTGAATGTAAACCTTGTGTAGACTCTTGTACTCTTGTACTTTGCTGCAGACTGCTTTACACTATGTAACGTTGTTCCAAGAATAAATCCTTCTGTCTTATCTCAAAAATCTTTTTTCAGTATAGCGGAAATGTTTCCTTACAATTTTATTATTATTGGTTGGCTTCTACTGGTTTCAATTCCACCACAGGACTTACTTCCATATATCAGAGTCTGTTGTCTTAGATGAGAGTGCTATGGCAGCCATTTGAGTATTTATTCCATATCCTTGATATCAGATGGCAGCTGCCAACACTAGTTGGCTCTTTGATTTCACTTGTTGATCATAATAACAAAAATACTTTTGTTTTATATTTTTGTAAATATGGTCATATTTTAAAACAGTGTATTTAAGCTCTTAAAGAAACTATTTGGGCTGGGTGGTGCTCTATAGCTTAGGGCCAATAGGAGACCTCGATGCGTTCTTTCCCCTCCTCCTCATTAGCATTCTGTGCAACTAGTGTGACTAGTGCACCTTTGGGACCCCTACGAGTGAACATTTGAAGCCTCACTAGTTCACTAGTCGAATGTAAACGTATCTCACTAGTTAACTAGTAAAATCCAAAGGGTTCACTAGTTAACGTGTAGACATTTTGAGCCCCACTAGTTAACTGGTAAGGTCAAAAGAGGCGTCAACTAGTTAACTAGTGAACATTTTGCCTTTACTAGTTAACTAGTGAGTGATTCTGGGTGCTACTAGTTAACTAGTGCAGACAAATGTATGCCACTAGTTAACTAGTTGTGCTTCTTTTAGAGATGTCCCGATCCGATCACGTGATCGGGGATCGGAGCCGATCACGTGATTTTCAAAAGATCGGAATCGGGAGAAAAAAATCGGGGATCGGGATTTATTTTTTATAAAATATTTTTATTATTTTATTTAACGTTACAATACAAAAATTACCATGTTCACGTCTTAAAGTCATCCTGAGGCCTTAGTTTTGGTTTAAAATTACACAACATCATGTATGTGTTGCTTCTGTTGGGCTTGTTTTCAGACCTGGTTGCTTATTTCTCTGAAATCTGGCAACAGAGTGGGCGCACTGTCTAATAGTAGCAGTAAGCTAACGAGAGGCTACGTTCAGCTGGTGACTCGGGAGTCGGGACGGAGAAAATGTCAGGAGTTTGGAAGTATTATAAAATTGAAAGCGAAGGCAGTGTAACAGCCAGATGCAGTGTTTGCAAGGCAGAGGTTCCGCGTGGTGGAAAGAACAGAGCTACGTTCAACACGACCAATCTAATATGCCACCTGAGAAACAAACACCATCAACAACACGACGAGTACACAGCGGCCACTCAGGTAACGGCACTGAAACAACCGACACTTTCAGAGACTTTCAAAAGGAAAGAGAAACTGCCCCAGAACAGTGCAACAAGGCCAACACAATAACAGCCAAGATAGCTGAATTCATCGCGTTGGATGACCAGCCGTTATCTGTTACCTTTTTTTTCTCTTAATGCATTGCATAAAGATCGGATCGGGAAAAATCGGTATCAGCAGATTGTCAAAATCAAATGATCGGAATCGGATCGGGAGCAAAAAAAGGTGATCGGGACATCCCTAGCTTCTTTTGTGTAACTAGTTAACATGTCAGAGCTTTTCCAGTGCACTAGTTAACTTGTAAGACTTTTAGAGTCACTAGTACGGTCAGAGGGCCACTAGTTCATCAACAAGCTTACATGTTGGGACTTTGGCGTTACTAGTGCTGCCCCTGGCGTCACTAGTAAGGCTTATGTGATAACTAGTCGGACAAAAGTGCCACTAGTTGCTGAAAAAGAGCGAGTAGTGCAATGTTTTATTTAACTAGTAAAGCAAAGTGCCTAACTAGTTTGACCATATATCTAACAAGTGAAATCAAAGAGCCAACTATAGGCAGCTGCCGTCTGATATCAAGGATATTGAATAAATACTCAAGTGGCTGGCCATAGAGTGCGACATGATAAATACTGAGACTAACACACATTTAGCAAGATGCCCCCTTCAAACCAGCAGAAAGTTGATATGATCTGGTGACAATGAGATTTGACCTCCAGTGCACTCACTGCGACTTCACAGAGAAAACAAATGGAAGCCATTGTTAAATAGCTCCCCATCGTAAAGTATTTGTACTTTGTAAACAAAGCAGTCACCGACACGGTCCATGTGGAACTCAAACAGATGCTGTCACAGTTCCCTCTCTGATTTCCCAGCAGAGGTTTTAATGGACACGGTTGAGCTGGATGAGCAGTAACCGTGGTCTGTCATCCATGTTTGTCTCCAAATACAACAGAGTTTGGGCCTTTTTATTTTGCAATGCTTCAGTCAGCCGTGAGTTCCCTCGAGGGAAATATAAAACTGTGTCTCAGCAAGAAGAACGCATAGGAGCCAGTGCAATCCAACAATACTCTCCAAGCGTGACTTTATTTCTATGTTGCTAACAAAGGCGTTGATAACAAATAGGTCCATGAAATGATAACTTCAATAATCTATAGTAGCAGCGTTGGATCCCTGTGGAGGGAAACTGATGATCATTTTCTGCTTCATTGCCCCAGGATGTTCTTCATGTGCTGCTGGGTCTGCTCTCTGCTGTTACTCCTCTCCTGCTTCCTCCCATCATGTTTCATAGAAAACGCAAATTCATGTTTTCAAACTGGCAGTTCAAGGGTTAAAATCCTGAACAAAATTTAACATTTGGTATTTTTGATCAGGACTGAAGTTGATTGAAAGATTGAACCCCAAAAAGTTTTAAAAAATATTAATCTGTTGTCATTTTAGAGCAGTTTTTGGAAGTGGACATTTTTGTCCCGAATGACTAATGTGTGACTTTTTTGTTCAATCTGATTTTGTGCAAAAACTAATAATGCAAAAAAATCCATTTCGTTGCTAATCTTTGACATATCCAAGACTGTGATAACAAAAGAGCCAGTCTCCAGATATGTATTTTTGGGAAAATAATTCATTTTCTCTGTTTTCATCATGAAAAAAAACAGCGGTTTCATGTATTCAAAATGGCATTTAAAGGGTTAAAATCCTGAAAATGATTACATTTTTGGTATTTTCTATTAGGGCGGAAGTTGCTTTAAAGATTGAACCCAAAAGTGTTGTGAAAAAAACCTTTTAATATAATGTTTTTATCAAAGTATTTTGCAGTGGACATTTTTGTCTCGAATGACTAATTTGCGTAGTCGATTTGTTACACAGTGAATTAAAGACCGATTTGAAAAATGTAAATTGGAATTTAACGATGTTATTGTGCTGGCTGAAATCTCTGAGCATCAATCTTGAAATGGCAAAAGGAGCATTCATTCACTCTCTCCCGTCACATGTTGATTCATCAGATCCCTGCTATGATGGGCTCCTCTCTGCCTCTGCTCACATCACATCATGCTTAAGGACACGTGATGGCCTGAAGCAGAGCCTTACAGAGCCAAGAACCGTGAAGGTTTACTGCAATCCACACGTGCATCTCCTGCTGAGGTGTTTCCCTTCAAATCCTCCCTAATGTTGCTGAGAAACGTTTTCCCCTGAATGCACCACAGCCTGCGGGACTGATGGCCTGCTGGCTCTGTGTCTCTGTTCATTCATCAACTCCGTGGCTCTTTGTGCACGTGCATACATCATGGATGCTGGAGGAAAGATACTTGTGTGTTTTACCAGTTTTATCAGCTTCTTTTTTAATATGGTTCAAATAAATATGAATATATTATTTCCTGAATTCAAGATTTAAACATTTGTAGAATGGTTTTTGTCATTTGTGAAATCAATAAGTGATCTTGTCCAGGAGGATCATCCTAAACTACATTTACTATGCAAATGTAGCTATTGGTATGTCCACTTTGGCTATTTTAACTTTATAGAAACATTGGCCTATTGGTATTTACTGTACAGTACAATGTGTGCTGAGCAGAAATCTAATATTAAGGTAATTGTATTAAAAAAATTTAAGAATTTAAGAAAAATGTAAAGAAACAGGGAAAAGTCACTCAAGCTTCTTCCTCTCTTGTTATTTGGATTTGTTAGGTTTCAATCCATAGGAACTCCTTTCACCCTAGAGTCTGACATACAGTTGAACAATAGACTTTGATAGTAGAACCAATCAATCCTGCACACTGTTGATCACTTGAACTCAACTTTAGCTAATAGGTTTGTTCCTCAAACAGAATATATCTGCATGATGAATGTCTGAAGATGAAATGTTGTAAATAAAAGTAGAGAACAGGAAGTAGCTCTTCTGGTTCTGTCACAGTCAGAGATGCTGCTTGGCAGTGTTGTAGTCAAGTCACCAATTCACGAGTCCGAGTCACTCTCGAGTCACCACTCTTCATGTCCGAGTCCAAGTCCGAGTCACCAAGGGAGAGTTGTAGTCGAGTCCGAGTCCAAGTCCGAGTCACCCAAGGAGTGTCCGAGACGAGTCCGAGTCATCATTACCTGTGTTCGAGTCCGAGTCCAAGTCCGAGTCACCAAGGGAGAGTTGTAGTCGAGTCCGAGTCCAAGTCTGAGTCACCCAAGGAGTGTCCGAGACGAGTCTGAGTCATCATTACCTGTGTTCGAGTCCAAGTCCGAGTCACCTATAGAAGAGTCCAAGTCAAGTCCAAGTCACAAGTCTTCATGTATTAATCTTTGTGGATATATGTGTTGAAATGTAGCTGCTCCTCTACATTGCTTGTATCCTGTCATGTTATACTAATCTGTCTGTTGAACTGCTGTGAAGCGAGTTCGGCTACAATTATTGTAATAGGCGCTATACAAATATAAAGCTTATTACTAATATTAATATTATTATTATTATTATTCTATATAAACTATATTTAAAATGAGTTACCTTGGCTTCTAGAGAAGTGATTATATTTGTATGCCAATATTCTCCTATGGTAAAGTTTTCGTTTTGCACTTTTATTTTGATAGTAATAAAATCGGGACTCTTATTTTGAAGGAACGTTTACCGGTTAAATCGGTTTAAGATTAAGATGGATTTTTATTAATCCCTCGTGGGGAAATTGTTTCTCCGCATTTGATCCATCCTAGTGTTAGGAGCAGTGTGCTGCCATTTTGAACGGCGCCCGGGGAGCAGTGTGGGGAACAGTGCCTTGCTCAGGGACACCTCGGTAGCACTTTACTGATAAAGATTTTGCCCCAGAAAGCACATGGCTACTTAGCATGCAAAATGATGTCATTCTGCATGCTCAGTAGCCATGTGCTTTCGTGTTATTGGCTGAATCTTTATTTATTGATTAGATCACTTTACTCTGATGATAGTGTTCAACACAGCCTATATGTCTGAACTTGATCCTTAGAGTAATGTGTTACGGAGCCTTCTCTTCAATATTGTTTCCACATAACAAGCATTTTGCTCTTTTCCAATGTGGAAGCAGAAAGTGTGAAAGTATACAGCACGATGCAGGGTGTGTCTCTAGACATCTTTAGAATGGAATAGCGGGGCCCAGTCCGTGAACTCACCTCACAGGTGCACATGCCAGGATAGAGGACATCAGACTCCAGAGAATACTTGCTCGAGTCCGAGTCCAAGTCAGAGTGTCAATGTACAAGTCGAGTCCGAGTCATCATGGGGGGAAAAATTCACGAGTCCGAGTACAAGTCATCGTGCGTGAGAATACACGAGTCCAAGTCCGAGTCGCGTCAATCAGTGCGCGAGTCCGAGTCGAGTCACGAGTCCCGAAAATCGGCACTCGAGTCTCGAGCATCTCTGCTGCTTGGTACTGCGTTGTTTCTTTTCTTGGAAAATAATTCTCATTTTTACATTACACTACATCACTGCTTATGTAGACCGGAGACCACTGCCCATCACTGAGGACCATCACTACCTCACTGTCTCAGCACTAATCCATGACTAATGTCATCACCAAACAATACCCTGCAAAGCTCATACAGTTGTTGTGATAAGTGTCATAATAAAGAAATACATTTTAAGTCTCTTACCAGTGCTTCATACATTTCTTTATTACAACACCACACCTGTATTCGTTTTATCTCCCCCAAAACATATACGTTCATACTAGAATTTTCAACTTGTGATTAATCATGATGGGATGAGCCGATTAAATGTTATAGTCGATTGACACCTGTTGGGACTCCACATTACCAGAGACTCTATTTCCACGTGATCCTCTTATTGTGAACGTCCAAAGCCAGTCTACATACCTGGAAGCGCTTTATCACACGCCTGAAGACAACAATCTACAGGTACCCTGATTGGTAGCCTGATGTATGATGTCACGGTTTTCACCCAGAGGTATGAAGAACACCATGTATAAACTGACCCCAGCCAACAACCGGCCTGCTGGAAGCACACCACTGCAGCTACCCATCAGATGACAGATATTTATTGATTTACAAAACCTAACCTCTCATTTGTGTAGTATTTTTTTTAACAATAAAACATGTTTGAGCAATCCCTGTCATCACACTTAACCTCAATGTTATTTGCCATGTCAGTGATTTCGTTTGAATTTCAATTTACCGGACAAATATCACCTGTATTTATTATTGAGCTTGAAAAAAAATGATAAAGAAAGCTATGAAGGGGGACATCATCAAGGCATGTACATTTATATGTTATAACATTTATCATAGAGCATTTCAAGCCTGCATAACTGGGGTGCGCGGTCTGGGGTGTAGTGAATTTTGTACCAAAGCAAACCTGATGCACTGAGGCTCGTTTTGAAGGATATGTAACTGCTGTCAAATAACTCTCTTAAGCCAGAATCACAGCACAACAGGAAAGTAAGTAAAGTGAGTAAAGTAAGTAAAATGAGTAAAGTCAGTAAAGTGAGTAAAGTAAGTAAAGTCAGTAAAGTCAGTAAAGTGAGTAAAGTAAGTAAAGTGAGTAAAGTGAGTAAAGTCAGTAAAGTGAGTAAAGTCAGTAAAGTGAGTAAAGTAAGTAAAGTGAGTAAAGTGAGTAAAGTGAGTAAAGTAAGTAAAGTGAGTAAAGTCAGTAAAGTGAGTAAAGTAAGTAAAGTGAGTAAAGTCAGTAAAGTGAGTAAAGTCAGTAAAGTGAGTAAAGTCAGTAAAGTAAGTATAGTAAGTCACTCAAAGTAGGCTAGGTAAAGTAAGTAGTAAGTAAAGTAAGTTAAGTAAGTAAGTAGTATGATAATGTTCGATCTACAGGGCGCATTATAGACGCTATCCAACTTTCTTTGTAGTGTATTCGCTGTTGTAGCCTATCACTTAATAATGTGACCATATACGAGAGACAACAAACAGTTAATATTCTTAAAATACAGGATTTGAGCACAGAAAAAGCAGCATGTGTACGGCACCTAATGAGAATTAGAACTATTAATATTGTAGCGTTAGTTAGAGCGGAACTCGGCTCAAGACTGGGACATGCAACTTGACAGATCAGAAGCTCACCCCCCACCGGAGATCATCACAACCAATCTCAGGCCAGATTTGATCATGTGGTCAACCTAAACAAAGTTCTTGTGCATCATTGAATTAACTGTACCATGGGAGGCTGCAGTTGGTGAAGCGTACAAACGGAAACTTTCAAAATACTCTGTATATCAGCCGAGGCAGTACAGCAGGATGGAAAACACAGCTGCTCCCAGTGGAGGTCGGCTGCATCAACCACCAGGCTTCTTAAAAGCATGGCTGGGACGCCAGGTGTAGCCGGGCAAGCCCTCTGACCAAACACTGAGGATGGAGGGTGCCCACCTGATGACCCCAATCTGGGCCGCCCCATACACGCAGATCACGCAGACTGCGCAGGGACTCATCTTGCAGAAATGCGGCTCCGCAGTCACCCCGCTGCGAGGCTCCGGCGAGCTAACAGTTCATGAGCGTGCTCCACTAGCACCCCACCCTGTCAACGCTCGCGACACATTTGGGTGGGGCCACAAGTTGGCCAGGGGCAGCCCTGACCCCAATGACGTTATTACCCCTTCATCCACTCAAGAAGGTGCCGATAATTATAAGGGATTGTAAAATCAAGTACTATGAGCTCAACGTTCAGACTATTTTTAATATAGTTTTCTCTCAGTGATTGTGATGTTATGTTAAATGTTCTTTGTTTGTGTTGCATGTATTGTGTCTAGATATGTGTCTGAGTTGGTGTTGGACATGGAGCTGCTGTGATGCAAGTCACATTTCAGACTTGATCTGACCAATAAAGTATTATCGTATTGTATGTATCGTAATACACTATAAATATTGGTAATTTATGATAGAAAATCAGTATGACCAGAGGGATTTGAGTTGGTCGGACTTATACAGATATTTTCCAGCCAGAGTTCTGTAAACACCTTCTAATGGAAACACTGCCCAGAAGGGGCCAAGTGTTGTTATTACTTCCATTTCTCACAATATATTGGTAATATTTGAACACATTGTTTAATCAGATGAAACACTGAACATTTTGTTAGTGTTCCACAGCTACATTCCCAGGAGCTCCATGACAACTTCTGAGGCTCAAGAGGGATGTTGCTATTGACTAAGATCCCATGAGCCTTAGCCCTGTCACGCGATCAAAGCCTCATGGGAGCTGCATGTTGAATGTTAAAATCACAAGGTGTTCCAGTTCTAAAGCCCAGGACAGGAATAGATACTCATTTAGATTTGAATACTGACAGGCACCCCCACACATTGTTCCGAAATATATACCAGACTTTAAAAACATGTGATAAGCACTGGAGTTTACTCTGTTATCAATAGCCGCATTCACACCGCAGGACTTTCCCTGGTACTTTGGTTCTTTAGATCCGTTAGTACCAATAATGTCGCGTTCACACCGCCGGGACTAATCAGTGCCGGGAACTCTTTTGGAACTCTTTTGGCCCTTTTCAGTCCCTGCTAGAGAGGTGGTACGAACCTGGTGATAAAAGAGTGCCAATTTCTATTCTATTCCTATTGGCTGGGCGAATTGCAAACCACGCCCCGTTAGACTCTGATTTTTTTTTGTTAGGCCGCCATTTTTTTCCTCGCTACAAAACCACATCCACACCTGAGCGAGTAGGCTTTTTGTACTTTAAAGCAGTTATGACCACACGTACTGCAACACCGGAGCGGTGGAATGATGAGGAAGTGTCGGCGCTTCTGGCAATTTACTCTGAGGACGGGATGCAGCAGCTTCTACATCAAGCAGCTGTAAGACCTGTGCAGCCGTGGTGTCAGAGCCTGGTCTGATCACAAAGGGAGGAAGAGGGTGAGGGGTGGGGGCTAGGTGGTGGGCTGAACTAATCTGCAGTGCAGTGCATATATGGTGTTTATCATAAACACAAGTCTTTCAAAAAGAAAGACTTGTGTTATGTCTTCCTTATTGCTTCCTATATGCTCTTTATATTCTTCCTATGCTCTTTAATAAAATAGGCTACCACAAGCTAACAGTCCGTGAAACGTAAATAGCATTTCAAGAGAAACATTGTAATAATGGAACAAGTGGGCCATATCAATGTGATGTGACACTGGCAAAATAAACAAATACTTTACAAATAAATAGCCTGTATAAAACAAAATAATAGGTTGGCCTTGATAACACATTAAATACACACATATTGATTGCCTCAACAACAAAAAGGCCTATCAGCATTAAATAGCCTAAAGGCTAATGAAAAAGAACACAACCTTAAGCATGAGCTTCATTCATTGAACAGTAAGCTAACAAATATACAATATAGTCAACATGGCCTTTTAACATCATTAACAACAATCAAAAGCGAAAATAGGCCAAAGTGTCATTGGCTGTGAACACTCCCTCATGATCTCAGACTGAACACTTCACACTTATTTGATGTGTTTGTCACTGAAGCAGTGGTGATACCGCATTAGGAGGAGTCTCTCAAATAGTTTATCGGATAACCGATCTCTTCTTGGTGTTAGCACATGACTGCCTAGGCTGAAAAGCCTCTCAACCGGCGCACTCGATGGGGTAGCGGTGTTGTATTTCAGGAAGATGCGCTTTGTATTAGGGAAACGGCTCAAGACTGCCAGCTCTGACTCTGACTTAAAATAGTCAATGACTTCTGTCTCAGAGTTTAAGGAAGCTGTATCTCCCTCCATCTCATCGAAGGCAAAGAAATCCTTCTCAGCGGACGTGCTGTAGGAGGCGGCAGATTCCTGATGAGACGCACCCGGCTCCACACCACCGGGTGCAGAACGACACTCTGTAGTCAGCAGCGCCCACGCAGCTTCTCTCCTTCCCTCCTCCGTAAGCCATCACACTTTAAACTTTGGCAACATCACAGCAGCAAGAAGGGCATCTCTGCTGTCAAGCAGGGGTGCAAACCGTCTCTTGATGGCCTACGATAGAAATATTGGATAAGATGGATAGGTCAGCTAGGTAGGCTACACTGTAACTTGAGAGGCCTACAGCTAAACAGAATCACAGATTGCATGCAGGCAGCTGTTTGAGGGAATATGCTCCTATTTATCATCATCATCATCATCATCATCATCATCATCATCATCATCATCATCATCATCATCATCATCACCAGGCAGCAACGTATTTCCATATCACACGTAGGCTACATCAAGTCATCACACTTAAAAGTGTGCAGCACATTCCCATAAGCCTAATTTAGGATTACATGTATGGCATCTGGCAGACCTGCTGTCACCCGGGAAAGCCCAGTTTGTAGTGCTAATGTCCTAGACATCAGAATTTCCAACGTTGGTAGAAGACAGCCGTAGTAGCAGTTGTCTTCCCCTTGCAGAATATCCAACGCCACTGAGAGTGGTTTCAGGACGGTGCAGTATTCCTTGAGGAATTGATGCTCCCGTTCAGTGAGGGCTTTAATACCCAGTCGGCTACAGAGAGTATTTAACTCTGGGATGGGGATGTCAGTGATGCGGGATAGGGCATCATGGAATGAATTCCATCTTGTTGATGTCGGCACGATAAGTTTCCTTCTGCACGTATCCTCGACGAGATCAGATGCCACGGTAGAACGGCTTGCTTTAGTCCAAAGGGCAGAACACTTTCCAGTGGCACTTCTGTAAACCGATTTGGACTCGGTGTTTGATGTAAGCCATTTTTCAACATCATTGCCTGAAATTAAATTGAGTGTGTGTGACGCACACCTCAAGTGTGGAGGTAGAGAAAACTGTCCCTGTTCTAGGTTGCTAGACAGCACTTCTCCAACATCTGTGAAAGCTACACCCTGATCTTCTTCATCATCTCCCTCGTCAGAATCTGATGCTGGATGCTGCTGCTCATACACCTTGAAAGCCTTGACAAAATTGGATCCATTGTCCGTGACAGTGGCGGTGACTTTGTGTGAAAGTCCAAACTTTGAATGAATTTGTTCAATTTTACTAGCAATAACGTCATATGTGTCGTCCTTTAATCCTTTTGCAAGCAATGCAATGGAAATCGCGTGGGTCAATCCAGTGTGCTGTCATTCCCAAAAAACCTTTATTGTGGCTAGTCCAGATGTCAGCAGTGGTAGACACACATTCTAAAGTTTCAAATGTTCTCTTTAGTTCAGTTTCCATTGTCGCATAAGACTGATCCTGAATGTTCTCCTATCTGACCGTGGCTGTCCTCTGTCTCCTGCTATCTGTATTTTGCGCAGTATATCTCTGAACGATGGTGATTCCACTGTGCACATGGGCAACATTTCCTCTACTATGAAGGATGCTACAAGCCTGTCCATCTCTGCTTTGGTTACCGGTCCTCCAAATTCAAATTTTTGCTGCTTCCGAGTCGACGGCGGCGCACTCACAACATCGTCACTCTGGGTCCTTAGCTATTAGCTTCACCTCAGCATGTGTTCTTTGCAGGTGTGTGTTGAGGTTTGACGTGGTGTTTCCAGCAGTGGATAACAGCTTCTGGCCTGGACACAGTTTGCACCTCACCGTCACATTCCTGTCTATTCCTCGGACGAACTCAAAGTAATGGGCATACCTCCACCCCTCGAAAGTTATCGCTGACTCAGCCATGTTTATGCAGCACTGCACGTGGAGATGTGGACGCGCAAGTCGCGCAGATTACGTACATATAAACCTGCGGCGGAAACCCCTCTTGTCTGTCAGTGTGATGATTATGACGATGATTTTTAGTAAGTAACAAAGTAATGCGTGTCGGGGCAATGTTAGTAACTGTAGTGTGATTACTGAATTATAAAAGTAAAACGTGTTACACTACTCCATTACCGGCAACGCGTTACACCCATAGACTGTATATATAAATGGACGTAGTGTCCGTGACGTCACCCATAGCATTCTGCAGAGTTGCCGTGAAGCCCTTAGTAGGCGGAGTCGGCCACTAACGGCTCGACTGTGACGTCAGAGTCTAATCCCGCCTGCTCCAAATAAGGGCAAAGAGGCGGGACCTGCTGCCTACGAACTGGAAGTAAACAGAGCTAGCTCAGGCTAAGAAGCTAAGCTAACATGAAATACATGCATACCAAGTTACTGCTAACAGTGTAGTTCCCCTATATAAACGTTACATTCATAATCAAATGAGACAATCTGCAAGAGAATTAGCTATATGTTGTTATTCTTAATGCTTGTCATTCACAGGTTGAGAAAAGACGGACTCCACCGCCCGGACCTAACGGAGCCGCAGTGGGCTAGCTCCGGGACGCCGGCTGGAGCTAGCCCCCTGCGGGTCCGTTAGCTCCGGCGGCCACCACTGGGATAATTGGGTCCCCTATTAACATTTGCTCCCGTTTAGCATTATGGGTGTCATAGCCATAGACTATAAAAGTCTTACCCAAGGCTGAATCATAAACTAAAATGTATATGTATGCATAAAGGGTTACGTCCTTAGCTGGCTAATACGTAGCAAGCTAAGCTACCAAGCACACAAACACATGCGAACGGGTTAACATGTATAATATTAACATTTTAGACTTCTTGGAAGTTCTGTTAGTACATTCAAGCGCACAGCACGACATTTTAATTGTCTGGTATTTGTAACAATATTCCCTAAAAGGCACAATCACCACGAACACGGCTAAAGCTAAAGGGTCAAGTACAGTACTATGACTAACTAACGTTGTAGCCTCTATGGTTGTAGCCTAGCAGAGTGGACAAGTTGCTGTTAGCTGACAGTGAGGCATGTACGTGTCCATCAAAGTGACCACGCCCTAATTTATGCAAAAGCTTTAAGGTTTAATATTAATTAAACAGATGAGTTGAGAAAAAATGCACCCCCCACACAGTAGTCATGAAGGGGGAATCTAACTATACAGAGAATATGGTTTTTTGAACCACGATGTAAACATGTTTATTTCTGCTGTAAAGTTGGGCATTTTAACATGGGGGTCTATGGATATTGCTCCCTTCTGCAGCCTGCTCCTACTGGCCACTAGATGAACTGCAGTGTGTGGCACTTCCGTATTGGCGTCCTGGCTCTTTCCCAGAGTTTGCCGCTTGGTTACACCCAACTCTGATGTAATGCCTTTCTGGATCCATTGTTTAAATCTAAAATCCAGCTCTGCTGGTTTAAAATCTTTATCAAACGCCACCCATCTCAATAACATGGATTTTCTTTCAAGTCTTAATTCTTTGCACATTTTGAACCAAATATTGAGGGGAACCAATGTCCAGCGGCTTAATTTATCAGAGTGTGCAGTCTTTGAGGATTTATCACCTAGTATACATTGAAGGGGTGTGTTCAGTTGGCTCAGTTCACGGTCTTTGCATCATAGTCACAATTGCACCAGCAAACTAAATACCTTAATTGTGCTGCTTTATAGTCTTCAAAGCATGGAAGGGACATGCCTCCCCTTTCTTTCAATAACTGCAGTGTTTTTCGTCGCACTCTGGGTTTCTGGCCTTTCCATATAAATCTGGATATCATTCGATTCCAATCGTTGAACTGTTTTGTTGGTATCTCTATAGACAGTGACTGAAAGAGGAACAGCAGGCGTGGTAGAGTGTTCATCTTTACGATCTCAATCCGGTTGTGCATGTTAAGGGTCAGAGGGCTCCATCTATCCAAATCTTTTTGAAGTTCCTTTGTGATATTCGCGTAATTCATATTGTAAATATTGGCCAAATTCTTTGGTATAGTAATACCGAGGTGTTTAATACTGGAGGTGTTCCACTGAAAATGGTACATTTCCCGTACGTTCCCCTGTGGTGAGTAGTGGTAAGACAGAGTTTGGGTCTTATTCATCCAAAAAGCGTTTTAATGCCAAACTATCCGACAATTTAGGATTTTACAGAGAGGGTTATTTGTGAATAAACGACCATCTGTAACGTTTGCATTCAACGGGAGCACGAGAGGGCGAAAACTTTAAAACGTATTAAGCGCTTGAACAAACAACATATTTGGTCGTAAGAAGGGCCTGAACAGTCGTATGAGTTGGAGGACTTGTTGAAATAATGGCAAAAGGCATTGTGTAAAGATGTGATCGTTTAAGGCCCTGACACACCAACCCGATTTTGGGAGTCAGAGGCCGTCAGAGGCTGTCGGGCATTCGCGGCGCCGTAGTCAGGTTGGTGTGTCCCGCACCGTCGACCGTGACACGCCTTATTTGGACTGCCAGACCCGATGCATGGCCGATTCAACATGTTGAATCGGCCATGCATCGGGTCTGGCAGTCGGACCAAATAATCACTCTGATTGGCTGTTCAGCTAGCAAATCAGTGCATGAGAAGCGAAGCGGAAGTGAGGGACGTAAACAAATGATTTAAGAAGGCACACACAGACTGCTATTCATTTTCATCTCATCATGGCGATCTGGAATGATGCAAACGAAGACCTGCTCATCACCTTGATCCAGGAGAGGCCAGCTCTGTATGATATTACGGAGAAAAGATACTCTTCTTCTTCTCTGTCTTCCGGTTGTTGCCTCTTTTGAATGACGAATACACACTACCGCCGCCTGCTGGTAAGGAGAGTTATTGCCACTCATGCACTGAAGTCGGTGCGGTGTGTTCCCGTGCGACACATGGCCAAAACGCAGGAGAACACGGCCAGGCAACAGCCGACTTCAGCGTCGGCTAGTCCTCTGGTGACTACTTGGTGTGTCAGGGCCTTTAGGCAGCAGTGCCCGTTACTGCAAACTGTGTGCAGTGTGCAGCCCATCCCAAAATATATTCTCTCTCTCAGGGGCTTTCGGAGGCAAGGATGTGTGACGAAGAAAGCAAACTGGAACTCAGAGCCTCCGCTGGAAGAAGTTGTAAAAGTTCCCCAACAAAAGTTACCACGGTGGAAGAGCAGTGAGAGAAGCGACTGAAGAGGAAATACATACGCAGCAGCAAAGGAATACAAAGAGATCTGTCTGTGTGGGTGTGTGGGTGTGTGTGTGTGTGTGTGTGTGTGCATTTTGAGGTTAATGGCGTAAGTGGTGATAAAGACAAATATATCGTTCCATCTCTGCTCCTCCCTGACCTTATCAGGATGTGTTAAGTGAGCGGAAGCCACAAACACATACATATTTCAGCAGTGTGTGTGTGTGTGTGTGTGTGTGTGTGTGTGTGTGTGGGCGAGAGGAAAGAATGGTGGGAGGAAAATGTGTCCTCAAACACACACACACACACACACACACACACACACACACACACACACACACACACACACACACACACACACACACACACACACACACACACACACACACACACACACACACACACACACACACACACACACACCCTCAGCTCCCCTTTGGTCTCCTCTCAGACAGGCAATTACTTCCCCCTCCTTCCCTCCACCTCACACTGTATCCAGGCAGAAGCTAAAAGACACACACACACTAAAATAACCTTTTACACATGCAAGGTGATTCATGTCACACACACACTGCGGCTGCACTCAGCGTGGCACCACACACACACACACACACACGCACGCACGCACGTACGCACGCACGCACGCACGCACGCACGCACGCACGCACGCACGCACGCACACACACACACACACACACACACACACACACACACACACACACACACACACACACACACACACACACACACACACACTGCTATTGGCCAGATAGGAAATTGGTCTGTTTTTACGAATTTAAAATAAACTTTGAGTAAAGGGTCTCAACCTACAGTGACATTTCTTTTAGAGCTTTATAGATACACACATTTATTTCATTACAATTTGGGAGGTGTTGTGAAACATTATTCTACTTCATCAGTCTGTTTGCATTGTTAACTCACTCTGTATAACGTTATGTATTAGACTGTGTTGGGGTGTCAATGACTCCATACATAAACAAGAAATGACTATGTCAAATAATACTGACATTCAACACCAGCGTTCTGTCGGAGGGCCCGGTGTGAACGGGACTGAAGGGGAACACGTCCTGTCGTATCGGGACTGAAGGGAACACGTCCTGTCGTATCGGGACTGAAGGGAACACATCCTGTCGTATCGGGACTGAAGGGAACACATCCTGTCGTATCGGGACTGAAGGGAACACATCCTGTCGTATCGGGACTGAAGGGAACACATCCTGTCGTATCGGGACTGAAGGGAACACATCCTGTCGTATCGGGACTGAAGGGAACACATCCTGTCGTATCGGGACTGAAGGGAACACATCCTGTCGTAT
>NC_047515.1:1578967-1658028 GCF_902827115.2 Pseudochaenichthys georgianus
TGGTAGAAAAACATGTTTCACCGTTGGGGCTCATCCTAATGTTCGGCCTTGATGTAACAACATTCATAATTAAGTAAATGTAACACCCTTTTCACCCCGGTTACACTTTTTTCATTTGCCCTGTACGATGGGCGCTGTAAGTGATGAAAGTGGGGGATGTTGGCTTATCTGGCACCCGCAGCTCACAGCCAAAGTGTGAGTGAGCGTGGGAGCGAGCGAGGGAGAGAGGGAGGGTGCATTGGTACCGGGCCGGTTATTAGAATCTGGTGCTAGCTGCTCTAACGGATGTAAGAAGAAGATGTGTCTACAATAATGTGGAGGGAGAGTCCTCTCCAGTCAGACTGAGAGGCTGATACTACAGCTCAGTGAGGTAAGGACTCTCAGTGTTTAGGTTTGAAATCATTTCAATGTATACTATAGGACAGTAACCAAAAATATCGTATTAAACTGGAGAGATTAAAAAATGTGCATTACTAAATAAATGTTAATAGGTCAAATAAGATATGAAAGAACAACACAAATAAAATAAGTTACATGTATTTGTTATTGGCTATGGTAGGTTATTGGTTATGTTCACATACTTATTTGATTAATAAAATGTAAGCCGATCTTTTTCATATGGGTGTTTAGAGTTGTACCCCCTAGATCTAGTAGTAATTCTGCACCAGATTGAAGCATTTTACTTTCAAATATTCAAAAAAATCTTACCGGGGGGGCATACCCCCAGACCCCCCTAGAGGATGTGAAGTCCACCCCCCATTCTATTGTGTATTCCTTGGATATTCTATTGATATTTACATTTTTTATTGTACGATTCTCTGGCTGGGGCGCCAGCTCAAATCTCGCCTCGGGCAGCAAATTGTCTAGAGCCGGCCCTGGTTAATGTATTTTCAGTTAAGGGTGACTGCTTCATGTGTTTGTCTGACCGGAGACATGCTCCTGGCTCACTGCTGCTCATGTGCTGCATGCTTTCTTAGATTTTCTAAATTACCTCTTGTTCATCATGATCATTGCTTTCTGTTGACTCGCTAATGATAATACCAAAATGACAGTAATAGTGAAGTAGAGATTCGACCAAGTCCCACCACCTGTTTACATCCTCCCACTTGGACGGATCCTCCTTCAACACCAAGTCCAGTTCCATTGTCAACCCCTCTACTCACATCCGTAACCTTGGCACCATCCTAGACCCCGCTCTCACTTTCCTCCCTCATGTCAACCAGGTCACAGAAACCGCCTTCTTCCAGTTAAAGAACATTGTCCGCATCAGACCCTCCCTCTCATCCACCGCTGCTGAAACTCTGATCCATGCCTTCATAACATCCAGACTGGATTACTGCGTCAGCATCCTCTATGGTTCACCTGCATACATCCTCAATAAACTGCAATATGTCCAAAACTCTGCTGCCTGTATGCTCACCTCCACGCTCCGACCACATCACCCCTCCACCACCTCCACTCATCACCCATCAAACACAGGATTGACTTAAAATTATTACTTCTCACATACAAAGGCATTAAGAATCTTTCCCCCCCCCCCTACATCAGTGACCTCATCGAACCACACACCCCTACCCGTCGCCTCAGACCTGCTGACGATAATCTACTACAGCCCATCAGGACAGAGCTCCGGATCTGGAGCGACAGGGCCTTCGCAGCAGCCCCCCTTCCTCTGGAACTCCCCCCCCACCCCTCCCTCTGGACCTGGGGTGACAGGGCCTTCGCAGCAGCCCCCCCCCCGTCTGGAACTCCCTTCACAGTCACATCCGAAGGGCCAACACTCTTGAATCCTTCAAGAAATCTCTCAAAACTCACTTATTCCCTCTAGCTTTCAATCTCTAATCATCACATTTCCCATAACTGTATTAGGTTAGTTGAAAGCAATAATATTAAGTTGAACTTAATATTTGTATTATTGCTTTCAACTAACCGAATACAGTTATGTGACATTTGATGGCATTGAATTAGAGTCAACATTACATATTTTACGGTGTGTTTAAAGGCTTAAAGGTCCCATGTCATGGCCATCTCTACTGATCATAATTCCATTGTTGAGGTTTACTAAAATACATTTACATTGTTCAATGTTCCAAACTCACATTGGTTTCTCACAGCATCTCTGTATAGTCTGTGTAGTCACTCTCTGTGCTACACGGCTTGTTGGAGCTCCATAATCAAGCCGTTTGAGTACAAGCATAAACACACACAGATAAAGAGAAACTTAATAAAGTGTAATGGTTGTTGACATCTTCCCTCTGGCAGCTTCACATTACACTCTCTCTGATTTTCTCTCTACCACCTCCGCTGCTCTCATATCAACACACCTGTTGTCAGCCAGAGACCCAGAGCAGGGAAGCTCAGGAGAAGGAGCTCGTTGAAGAAATGCTGAAGAAATATGTTTTTCACATCTAGTGTCAGCAAATGTCAGCAATGTTAAATATTAGTGCTGGGTTAAACAAATTACTTTACGATTCAAATCAATGTTTATTTGAATGATTCGATAACATTAAATAAAATGCAGCGATGGATCTTTTATTATATGCCTCTTCCCGTGGATACCTCAAGCTTTAACGCATGCGTTAAAAAACGTAGCTGGAGCTGCTTGGCTTCATTTTAGAAGAGGGGGGGTAGAAGTGTGTGTACTTTTAACTACGTGAGACACCTTTCATATGTTTCTGCTTTGAACATCTCATCTGCTCTGGATCTCACTGACACACACTCTCTGCAGCCACATATTACTACAGGCCTCTTATAGACGTTCGTATGTGAACATGATGGTACTTAAACCCGACCTTGGCATTTCCTCACAGCGAGCTTGTGCGTGCTGTGGCACTTTACAAGGTGCTATCTTTGTTTACTGCATTGGAACAATAAAGTGTGTAATAACACACCAGGTTAGAGGGTCTTTCCAACATTACTGTTCTCTGCCATCCCTTTCATATCCAAGCAATGTTGGTAATGTACTGAAACATCCATGGAATAGTTCATCCTGTTTAAGGGACATGGGACAAAATCGGATTTTCTCCTGAAGATCTCACCATCATTTATTCTTCAGTTGCGGAACAAAGGGTCATTAGATCGCAATTTAAAAAAAAAAATACAGACATCTCTGATCCATTAGGAGCTCCAAGAACTACATACATCAAAAATGACAAGCGAGGGGGGTTGGGGGTCCGCAGAGTAGCTTGCAGGCCACAGCTGGAGCCACTCGTGAAATATGGATATATAACTGGGTGATGGATGGAGAAGCAGAGCTTTGAAAGGGTGAGAGACTGTGTGTGGATGGAAATTCACAGATGTGACTCTAATACGTTGATTGGAAGTACGGAAATGTCCACATATCAAAAAGATAGATATTAGAAAAGTGAATCATATATTATTGAAATGTGTTCTTGTAAATACAGGATCATAGCTGTAAACCATCGGATAACACAGGGCAATAGTTTTCATGTTACCAAGTGATAATAATAACTGTTTACAATAATGGGCTCTAAAGATATGTTATTGTTAAACACGAAGGAGGCGTATACGTTGTTCTCTAATGCCTGACATTAATAAGATGTTTATGAAAAAGCTGCAACACCCACATCCTAAATCCTCAGAGGCGGTGCAGAAGAAGAATCAACAATGAGTCAGCACACCGTGCCCTCCCCTCTTTAATGCGTCTGCATCAATTCCATTAGCTGTGTTCATCACCTTTAATATCTTCACCTATCTCACAAGTGTGAACAAATAATAGCATCATTAATTTGTTGTTTCTAACGTGAGAAAAAGCACTGACAAATGGACCGATGATCCTGTAAAGGAAATGTGATTTATGTTATAATCTGTTTTGTTATAAACATGTTATCTTGAATTTCAATTTTCCATGTAACAAGTTACAAAGATGATAGTGTCTGCTGTCAATTTGTCAATTATATTTTACTCAAAGGATGAGAAGCCTTTGTTGTGATGAGATGGCAGAGCAGCGTGGTCCCAAATGCACAAAATCGATCGCAGGAAAGACCTTAATGGCAGTAAATCCAATCAGAGCAGAGCAAGGCCAAAGCAAACTGAACTGAACTCTTTCATGAATGACAAACAAGGATCTGACAACAGAAAACCAGAACCTAACAACATGCAGGACTAAGACACAGCTGGGGAGGGCAGGAAAACACAACAGCACCAGGTGGAATCAGGTGATCAAACGGAAAAAACAGGAAGTAGCAACAGGCATTACACACGGGGGGTGAATCATTTTCAGACAGATGTGTCATTTTTAATAAAGGCTTTCATCACAGTTGGCCAAGAAAACTGCAATTGGTGTATCTTTAAAAAAATGGCACCTCCCCTCCAGACTATTTCTACTTTTGGATAAATAACAGCTTGTTGGCTACCAAACCTCCTGAGGAACTTTACCTAGCAACATCAAGCATATCTTGTTATGAATCAGGTTCCAGTTGCACAATTCTTTAATCTTGGTATTCCCAGTCACCAATCTATTTGTGTTTGAGTCTTATCTTATTCTCATGAATCAGTGTGTGAAGAAGAAGCTGACTGGTGTATTATCAGTGCTGCTGCAAATCACTGTTTGAATCCTTTATCTGGTTGAGGGCCAGACCTCAAACCTAAACGCTGTGGAGCAGCATCAGTTACCATGGCAATTGACCCCGGTAAGAAGGGAACCAGCGAAGTAGCACCTAAAACTAAAAGTTAACCATGAAGTGACCTCGCTAATCCGAAATCCTGCACCGTAGTAAGGCAAGGCAAGGCAAGGCAATTTATTTGTATAGCACAATTCATACAGTAATGCAATTCAAAGTGCTTTACAGGATCAAACAGAGAAAAGACAATCCATTGAGAAGAAATACAAAACACACAAAATAATTAATTAAGAGAAAGAAAACCATGTTTAACAGTTTGAAAATTAGAACATTTAAATTCGAAAAGCCATATAAAAAGAAATGTTTTTAGACCTGATTTAAATGTTTTCTAAAGCCCGAGGATCGACCCCTGGGGAACTCCACATGTAATGTTGGTTCTGTCCGATGCTACAGCTACCAATTGAAACAAAATACTCTCGGTTTTCAATATAGGATGTAAACCATTTTAGGACAGTGCCAGACAGACCCACCCATTTCTCTAGTCTCTCTATTAAAATGTTGTGATCTACGGTGTCAAACGCCGCACTGAGGTCTAATAGAACTAAAACTGTCAATTTCCCACAATCGGTATTACAAAGAATGTCATTTAAAATCTTTAATAAAACCGTCTCTGTGCTATGACGAGACCTAAAACCAGATTGGAAAGTGTCTAAAATGTTATTGGAAGGTAGACAACCTTTTCAATTATTTTGCTTAAAAATGGTAAATTTGAAATTGGCCTGTAATTACTGATTGTCAGTGTATCGAGGGTGTTCTTTTTTAGCAGTGGCTTAATAACTGCAGTTTTCAAGCCCTTAGGGAAGTCACCTGAATGGAGCGACATGTTCACAATCTGCAGTACATCTGAGGCAATATAGCAATAGACATTTTTAAAGAAGTTTGTCGGAAGACTATCAAGATTACATGTAGTTGTTTTTAGATGGAATATAACGTCTTCAAGTGTTTTATGGCTGACTGGAACAAATTCTGACATGTTTGCTTCATTCATTATGTGTCCTTGCAATGGGAACGGGTCAAGACTCGGAATTGAGGAATTGATATCTTGCCTGATCTTTAAGATCTTTTCTGTGAAGAATAAAGCAAACTCATTGCATTTCTGAGTGGAGATTAGTTCAGGGGCTATTTCCATTCTGGGGTTAGTTAACCTATCAATAGTGGAAAATAATAAACGAGAGTTATTAATATTTTTGTTGATAAGATCAGAGAAAAATGATTGTCTAGCATTCTTCAGTTCAAGACCGTAGGTGAATAGTTCTTCTTTGTAAATATCATGATGTATCTTGAGTTTTGTTTTCCGCCATCTGCGTTCAGCTTTCCGGCATTCTGTTTTTTGAAGTTTCACTGATGGTGAATTTCTCCATGGTGCTTTCTCTTTTCCAAAGCTTTTTTTAACTTTCACGGGCGCAATGGCGTCAATGATATTCGTCAGTTTTGCGTTAAATGTATCCACCAGATTACTAACAGGGTTTGGTGTGAGAGCCGGCACGGCTAAAAAGGCTTGGATAAATGATGTACAGGTATTTTCATTTATATACCTTCTTAAAGTTACATCTGACCTAGTGTGGATCACATCAGTGACAGACATCTCAAAGGAGATACAGTAATGGTCAGAGAGAGCGACATCAGAAACAAACACTTTACAGATATCGAGACCTTTGGACATAAGTAAATCCAGTGTATGGCCTTTAGAATGAGTGGGCCCTGAGACATGCTGAGTCAGATAAAAAATTCTCCACAGTATGGAGCAATTCTCTAGCATGTTTATCATTGGTGTTAACCACATGAATGTTAAAATCTCCAGCAATAATTAATGAGTTAAAATCAATACATATGACAGAAGCAGCTGTGTGAACTCATCTAGAAGTTTGCTGAGTATCGGGGGGGCCTGTATATGGTTATTAATAAAACACGTGATGAGACTTTATTGAGTATTATTGCCAAGATATTCGAAAGTGGTTGAATGTTCCAACGATATTTGCTTGCCAATTTAGAACATCCTTGTACAAGGAAGCCACTCCACCTGAGGATCCTACTGAACCGCCCTGCTCCGCGGGCCAGTGTTGGGATCAGACCTGAGATAAAAACCGACTTTTCACAGCCCCGTAAAGAATAAAAAGATTCTTAAAATATTTTTTTGTCAGCTCCGACTGCTGGCGGGCTGTGCCATTAGACCCAACGTGGACAATTAGTCGATTGATAAGAGGACGGGAGTGAGTGCAGCAGCCCCGGGAGTTTCTCCAGGATATCCGGGACTGAGGCTCCAGGGAAGCAGCGCGTCGGGCCGCGTTGAAGGAATCTGATGTTTCTAATTATGGAATCCCCGATTATCAATGTTGTTGGGGCGAAAAAGGGGACGAGGTGGTGCCGGCGATCGAGGACGTGGAGATCCGAGCAGGAGAGTGTTGTGTGTGAGACAGCAACAGCTGGGCTGGGAGAGAATTTCCCCGCCGGCTCAGGGCCCGGAAAAACTTCCCGAATGTCTCAGCACGGCCTCTTTGAGGAGTCTACGACGTGAAGAGGTCGCCGGACGGGATGAGGGACGCCGAGTTGACTTCACAGTGGTCTGGGAAGAAGCACAAACACTGTTGGCTGCTGGCGCCGAAGTTGCAGTGTCGGCAGGGTGCAGATCTGGACTGGTCAGTGCCGCGGGAGCATCAGCTGGATGGACCGGATCGTCAGACAGGGCCGTGAAGCGGTTCTGAAGGCGTAGGCGAGGCGGTGAAGTCTCCCCATTCAATAAGCTCCTGCGCACCACCTCAGACCACGACTGCTGATGGCCAGGTGTCAAGGAGTCAGAAGGCCATGGACAGGTGGAAGGATCCCACAGAACAGTGTCAGTACAGGCCCCTGATCCAGCACAGACCTGATACAACACAGACCTGATCCAGAACAGACCTGATCCAGCATAGACCTGATCCAGCACAGACCTGATACAACACAGACCTGATCCAGAACAGACCTGATCCAGCATAGACCTAATCCAGCACAGACCTGATCCAGCACAGACCTGATCCAGCACAGACCTGATCCAGCACAGACCTGATCCAGAACAGAGCTGATCCAGCATAGACCTGATCCAGAACAGAAATGATCCAGAACAGAGCTGATCCTGCACATACCTGATCCAGCACAGAGCTGATCCAGAACAGAGCTGATCCTGCACAGACCTGATCCAGCACAGACCTGATACAGCAGAGACCTGATCCAGCACAGACCTGATCCAGCACAGAGCTGATCCAGCACAAAGCTGATCCAGCACAGACCTGATCCAGCACAGAGCTGATCCAGAACAGAGCTGATCCTGCACAGACCTGATCCAGCACAGACCTGATACAGCAGAGACCTGATCCAGCACAGACCTGATCCAGCACAGAGCTGATCCAGCACAAGCTGATCCAGCACAGACCTGATCCAGCACAGACCTGATCCAGCACAGAGCTGATCCAGAACAGATCTGATCCAGCACAGACATGGGGCCCTCATCACAACCTCAGCTCTCAGGCAGCTTGTTCTCTAATAATTGATCAGGCTAGAGTGTATTATATAATATTGGTGTAACTGAAACCTCAATAATCAAATCAATATGAATTGAACTGGAAATGGAATTTGAATTTGGGGACTATGAATTACAGTTGTTCTTGTTTTTTTCTGCTGATCTAAATAACCCTGTTGCTGTCATTATTTATCTGTGATGTCTGGTGTCCCAAAAACAATTAAAGTGCCGTGCGCCTGGAAGGTGATGAGGAAAGTGTGGCATGGAGACAGAAATATGTCTGACGTGCACGGGCCACAGAGGATTGTGGGGAGAAGAGAGGAGGCAGAATTACACTGACAGCTCAGACGTGTTCTGTTCCTGAGCACGTCTGATTGATCTGTTATTCATTTGCTCTTTACATGTCTTTCATACAATGAGAACACATCTCAGTATAGGATCCTCTCAATGAGATCAGATCAGGCATATTTAAGGAATATAAACATTAAACTAACTTTAGTTATTAGCTGTCACCTTGGCTTAAAACCTTTGCTGCAAGTAGACAACAACTATTCCCAAAAAAAGTTGATTAGTAACAAAAGACATGTATGTATTCCGTTAAATCTCAATCATTGTCCAAAATGACACCAGTTTGGGGTAAACCAATGTATGCAGCCAGGACCCACTTCTGAGTGGCTGTTTACAAATGAGCCGCAATCTTATTGGACCAAACCCAGCAAGCTTGAGCCAAGCCCACAGGAAGTGATCACCATGTCAGGCTATCTCTCCCTACTCAAGCCATTGTGGCTTTCCTGAGCATCCTTCATACCTCGCAGGGTTCCATGTGTCTTTGACCAGAGCTCGAGATACAGTGACTGCAGCAGCTGGGACTGCTGTCCTGAAACGCTGTGCATTGTATGGGGTGGGGAAGTGGCTCTGAACTGCTTTGAATCCATGTAATGCACTTTGTGACTTTGTTTTGTAAAGTGCTTGTTATTATTGTTATTATTATTATTGCAGGGCTGATGCACTGTCCAGCAGTTGTTTTGAAATGGACTATTCTGTATTGAGTCAATACAATCATCACTTTCTTTTTGAATCATTCATCAAAATGCCTAACTTTGACTGTAATGTGTGGTTTCCAGAAGGGATAAGAAGAATCCATTTGAATGAGACACTGCAAGCGTTCATCTTGTCTATCTGGTTCACCATTGGAGCTTTCAGTGAAACCACAACCCGAGAAGATTAGCAAGCATCGTGTTAGCGGAGACACATTATCATGTGAACCACTGCATATGTAACGTTCGTTTCAAGCCTCTTTAACACATTTTATAAGATGCTACTGAAATGTAATAAAGTAAGAAATTGGTGTTCCTCCCAGTAATCATGTGTTCACGACATCATCAGCTAATTACAACACATGCTTCAATCTCTTGACATGACACTGAAACAACATAAAAACCGTTTGTGTCCCTTTCAGTCGGGATATCTAATATTATCTGCATATATAATTATAATTAGTTTCACCGACCGACAGTATAAATCAGTTATTTGCCCTAACAAAATAATATGTAAAGATATGATGTCTCTCCACGTGGCACAGACAAGGTAGCACACGTAATGAGGCTTCATAGGGATAGTGTGTCAGAGGAGTGTGTGGGTCTCATGATGGAATGTCTCCACGATGATTGCCGAAACATGCAGGTCACGTATTGGATTCTCTGTGATTAAACATTAATGTCATCATACAGGGCTAGAGCAGACCTGCCGGGAGGGGGGGGGGGGGGGGGGGGCATGCCTGTAAGCACTGTCATGTATTTTAATTAGCAAAATATGGATTGGCTTTGATTTATGTTTGCGTCCTTTTCAATATGTATACAAAAACCTATTCTAAATCTAACAGCCCAGCAGGCTGGCTTCATAAAGATGGAATGAGATGCAGCCTGAAATGAACCAACCTCTATTGTGTTGTTGTTAATCATTTGGCTTTGCATCCTTTCAGCGTAGATCATTGGAGCCGTCGTATCATCGACAGTGCAGGTAGAGACAGTAATGAGGAACTCTTATTGGCTCTCCATGTATTGAATAAAAAGCTGCAAAGCCTTTCAAATAAGATGGGATCAGCTCCGGAGCGAATAAAATGATTAATCTCAGAATCCACTGATGCAACATAATGTATAAAGATTAGAAAATGTCAAACATATTCCGTCTGTAAGGTAATGAAAAGGTGCTTAGTCAACCCATAACATGAGTTACCTTCCAACATTATCTAAGACGGAGTTCTATTGCAGCTCAAATGTGTTCTTCTCACATGCAGAATCAGAGGGGGGGGGGGGGTGCTGCCACCATAGATTCCCCTCTAGATAATGGAGGGTCCAGGAGCAGGATCTTTCATCTCTGCCGCCCTGAGGGCCTTCTCCATCTCCAGGGAAGAGCACAACACAGAACACACGATCACACGGACCTACGTACATGGAACGTGATGAAATACACGACCTCAACTCTCGGTCAGAATGTTCACTTGAACTGAAACACGGCATTAGCTCCCAATGTAATTCATCCATTATGTAAACCTTGGTTCCAAGGCAGACAGCAGCACTGACAGGAAGAGGAATGAAAGGCCGTCAGCATCGTAACGTGCACAGAAACAATACTGCAGAAAGAACAGGTCCACAAGAGAGGCGGATTCAGAGTCCTGTGATGGACAGATGGACAGAGCGAGAGACAGGAAGTGGTAAAAGGAACAAATGGCTGTAATAAGTCTTTCAGCGTGTAACTGAGACACACACAGGCACTCTGGGGAAATGGCATGTGACGTTAGAGTTCAGCCAAGAAGGACAGAAAGGAGGTTTAAAGGGGCCGAAGAGAGATACCACATGAAAGTAGAGGAGAACAAACATATCATTTGAGATGAAACGCTGAGACAAAATGATCAATTGTTTGACCGTAATGTTAACTGTAGAAATCTTCAGTCATGTCTCCTCCTTCGTATTCAACACTACACACATAATGAGCCTTAACCTCATTTCATCACATGTTGCAACGACTAAACACTTTTCACCATCTGTCAACATATCTTTAATGCTTCACTGAAAAAACTGAAACGTTGACTATTTTTTTATTTAAACTTAATATGATTGCTTTTAACTAACCTAATACAGTTATGTGAAATCTGTTGACAAAATACATTTCATAAAAGTCAATGTTTCCGTTTTTTCAGTGTTCTTCCGCTTCTCTGTGTGTGTGTGTGTGTGTGTGTGTGTGTGTGTGTGTGTGTGTGTGTGTGTGTGTGTGTGTGTGTGTTTCAGGTAGGTTAGTGCAGTCAAGCTGGTCCCTCAGCGGTTTCCATGTTCATCAGGATATTGAACCTCCATGCAGCTCACACTCACAAAGAGGGCACACACACACACACACACATACACACACACACACACACACACACACACCACACACACACACACACACACAACACACACACACACACACACACACACACACACACACACACACACACACACACACACACACACACACACACACACACACACACACACACACACACACGCTTGTGAAAAGTCCTTCCTCAGCAGATGTATCATGCATTCAACACATCCTCTAATCAGCATTTTAACCTCAAGCCTATTAATATCACACCGAGTGCTTCTGTCTGTAATTAGAAGAGCTGTTTGTGAATATTTCAGATCGTCTCAAGAAGCACAAAAGCAAGGACCAACGGTCATAATTCAAAAGTATATCTTTTAAACCATCGCCTTGTAAACACAACTGAATCTGAGAGCTAAAAGCATTTATAAAGATATAGTAAAAGCTCTTATCGGGCAATACATCATGAATACATGGTCTGTTAGTCTGGGAATAAAGGAAGTGATGTATGAATAATACATCTGTTTACTCTGCAGTTGATGCCCGAAGACTAGTCTCCATAGGAGCCTTCTGAGGTCCCTCTGGATTTAGTGTGTGTGTGTGTGTGGTGTGTGTGTGTGTGTGTGTGTGTGTGTGTGTGTGTGTGTGTGTGTGTGTGTGTGTGTGTGTGTGTGGTACGGTATACAGTATGTGAATGATAAATGGGACCTGGAGGTTATAATTCTTGGATCCGTCGTGTCCATAAATCTCTGTCCCCGTGCCCGTGAGCTGATTGGAAGGAGCTGTGGACATCGAGGAGATGTAGCTTGGGATGGGGGAAAACAATGTACTGGATGAAAGGAATTGGAAAATGGAAAAGCATGCTCGAGAGCCTGCATCTCTATAGAGGCGTGAGCAGACTAAATATGTAAAGTGAGTTTTAATATCGGGAAGATGTATGTAGATGTTGTCTTGTGTCAAATGTAACAATGAGGACACGAGCATTCAAATGTCTTCCTCTCTGGTGAAGAACATGTAAGAGTGGGTTTATTCCGTCATCAGTCCTCAGTATGTGATGTACAAAACCCATCCTGAGAGTGATGCGTGTGGAGCCGAGACGCCACGCTCATACTGAATCTGCTGTTTCAACATTTCAAACGTGAGTCAACATTCTGATGTAGATATTTGAGGTGTATTAATTTGGACAAATACGTATCTAGAAGTGGGAAGTAGTGAAGTATAAATACTTCGTTACTGTACTCAAGTAGATTTTTCTGGTATCAGTACTTTACTCCACTATTTATTTTTCTAACAACTTATTACTTTTACTCCTACACACAAATAGCTGTACTTTCTGTATAAACACGAGTATCTGTACTGCTACTTTAGTGAAGGGTATGTGTACTTTTGCCATCTCTGTATCTCACATTTCCAATTTTCAAAACCACAAACAGAAATACTTTTGAAACCTGTGTTTGACATGATCCTATTGTGTCTGTTATGTTACAGGTGTGTGTAGGAAAGCATTGAGCATGTGTGTTGCCTGTGGGTCCATGCATGCCTCTCTGCACTGACCAGAGCTGAGCCTGGCCGTGGGCTGGACATCAACCAGCACATGGTAAATAATGTATGATACTAGCTGGACTGGAACAGGCGTCTACTAGATAAAAGGCCATTTCAGCTTAAACATGATCACATTTACCCCGGGCATGATAATGAAATGTATCTGAGTGTCTGCTGAGGTAATTGAATTGTATTGACAGAATCTTAATCAGTTGATTGCTAATGAGAACCTCCAATATGGCCGCCAGAGGCTGAGTAATACCCTTTTATGAATCATTGCCAAAATAAAATCTGTTCTAAATACAACTGGCGCTGCTAGTTTATGGTGAGCTGAGCCAGCCGGGGTTAGCTGTCAGAGCTGAACACACACTCACACACTCACACACTGCTGCACCCTGATGGCACCAGGCTGTGCTGCAGCGGTTCTATTCCAACTCTGTAATTGGTGCGAAGGCAGCAGCCTTCTCAGCCCGAGTGGCATTAAAGACACACGTCTGCAAACTGCCACAGCAACAGCACTGGGGAGGAAGTGGCATGATGCAACACGTGTTATCCAAAGTTAGATCCAGCCAGTGATGCAAGAGGAAGGTGCTGGAAGCTGTGAGCAGAGACAGTGATCCATGCTGTTTGCTCAGGAGCAGGGACAGCTGACCGGGACCACCGACTGCCTGTTATAGAGAGTAACTAAGTACTTAGCATTTTAGAAGACTTCAACTTAAAAATAATATTTCAATGTTTTGCTACTTTGTGCTTTTACTCCACTGCATGTATTTAATACCTTTAGTTACTTCACAGATGTGGATGAATGATGTGAAATATAATCAAGTGTTGAATCAGACTTTAGTTCCACCTGGAGTAAATCCACCAGCTACCCTGCAGTCTACAAAGTCATTCAGACTAGCTGCTCCTTCACCAGCTACCCTGCAGTCTACAAAGTACTTCAGACTAGCTGCTCCTTCACCAGCTACCCTGCAGTCTACAAAGTACTTCAGACTAGCTGCACCTTCACCAGCTACCCTGCAGTCTACACAGTACTTCAGACTAGCTGCACCTTCACCAGCTTTGAGAACACTTTCATGATCAATCATTATAAAACATATCATATATATTATTCTGAAATGGACACACACACAAGTGGGGGAGGAACTACTTTTTAACAACAGGTATAGATAATATATAAAAGGGCGGTGCGCTGCACTGAAACATTGGGAGGGGTACAGGTCAAGAAGTAAACACACTCAATGCAACATATTTAAATCAGCTTTTGCAACTTTCATCAGGAATAGTATCCAATACACTTTGCCCCTGAACTGTGCTTTCCTTTAATGCATTAAAACGAGAGGTTTCACCATGATCCCCTCAGCCCTCTCGAGAAAAGACCACCTACGCAACTCCACTCTACCTCCAAATCATTCTAAATTCAATATACGTGAAGTTCAGTTCAGTGCCTCACAGGGGCGGATCTAGAAAATATTCATGGGGTGGCAAGAGGGTGGCAGGAGAATTTCAGGGGTGGCATCAGAAGTATATGCTGATTTAATCGTAGTCATATCAATTCATGTTAACTTGGAAAGTCACAATATTAATATTTTAACTGAATAACATTAGGTGATATTATTGTGGCACATCAGTAAAGCCTGACATATAAATATAAGGTGGCAGACATCATTGAATGGATTTTAACTGAACAATCACTGAATGAGGTTGTCTCACTCTCAGACCAGCAGGGGTACCAGATATATGCAGACTGCTGCAATAAGTACATTAATTAACTGTCTCATCGATCTTTGTCTAAATTAATATGATAATATTACTGTTATGATTCACATATTCGGAGCTCAGTATGTTTTATTGCTCCACATAAGCACTTTACGCAAATGAGGCTGTTGAACTTGTGGTTGAAACATTCATTTGGGCAAACCAGCTACACACTTTAGCGCACACCGGCTTCATCAAAGAAGTGGAGAGTCAGTGAAATGATGGGGGGGGGAGCTGACAGGGAAAGAGACCTTATCTACAGAGGCTATCCTGGTCACTGTTAGTGTGGAATACATTTCACATGTATGGTGAACAGCTTCACTCTGTATTCCCTGCAGAAGGAGTTTCTCTCCCACACTAAATTGTTTAGACTTTCATGGTATACAAATATATATACATGGTCATAATCGGTGCATTTACGTTACCATGGTTATAACTAACATTATCATCTTTCAATGTTACTTGAAAGCATTACTGTCAGTGTTGGTTGGTATCTCCAGCTCTAGCACCGATATGTACCATGTGTTCGCTTTGCCTGCATGATGTTGGTTGTTGTTGGTCCCTGACCTGGCGTACAGTCTCATTGCAGACAGATGGATTGTAACACCAGCAGCGGCAACATGTATCTCCTCTTCCTTTCATCCCTCTCCTCTTTTCTCTTCTCCTCTCCCCTCCACCTCTCTCTTCTCTTCACCTTTCTTCTCCCCTCCATCCCTCTCTCTTCTCCTCCCCTCCCCCCTGTCCACAGTGAAGGTCTTACAAATGGCCCCCTGGTGATAAAGCAGAGCTGTGTGAGCCAACCATTCAGCGTGAGACTAATTGGAGTGATAAAATAACCTTTACTGCAGAGTGAATGGAGAGATGGATGGATGGATGGATGGATGGATGGATGGATGGGTGGGTGGGTGGGTGGGATGAATGTAGGGATGGATGGAGGGATGGATGGGTGGGTGGGTGGATGGATGGATGGGTGGATGGGTGGAGGGAGGGAGGGAGGGAGGGATGGATGGATGGGTGGGTGGGTAGATGGATGAATGGAGGGAAGGAGGGAGGGAGGGAGGGAGGGATGGATGGATGGATGGATGGGTGGGTGGATGGATGGAGGGAGGGATGGATGGATGGGTGGGTGGGTGAATGGAGGGAGGGATGGAGGGATGGAGGGATGGATGGAGGGAGGGATGGATGGATGGGTGGGTGGGTGGGTGAATGGAGGGAGGGATGGAGGGATGGATGGAGGGAGGGATGGATGGATGGGTGGGTGGGTGGGTGAATGGAGGGAGGGATGGAGGGATGGATGGAGGGAGGGATGGATGGATGGGTGGGTGGGTGGGTGGGTGGGTGGATGGATGAATGGAGGGAGGGAGGGATGGAGGGATGGATGGAGGGAGGGAGGGATGGATGGATGGGTGGGTGGGTGGGTGGGTGGATGGATGAATGGAGGGAGGGATGGATGAATGGGTGGATGAATGGAGGGAGGGATGGATGGATGGGTGGATGGTTGGATGGATGGAGGGAGGGAGGGAGGGAGGGATGGCTACTGCAGAAGAGGCCCAAAACTAAGTTGAGTCGTGAATCCTCGCTCCTCCTCGCTCCGATGAAAAAGAGAAAATTGTTGACAATGCAGGTTTCTCTGCTGCCCAGAGAATCAGGTCCAATGCTCATTTACAGAGTAATGAGCAATCTCCCAGAGTGCAAACGGCAGACTGACTATTAAGTGATGAATAGAAGACGACAGAGTGAGGCGAAGACAGACTGCATGCTGGGAGAACAGCTTCATCTGTGACCCACAGGCGGAAAGTGGATAGGAAATAAATCACTACAATTCTGAAGGACGTCATAAAAAACAGTTGAACGAAAAGAAGCTGTCTTAAATACTGCTCTAGGTTGATTTCCTTTTTCAGAATGATATACTAAACCCTTTCAACAAACACAGTGCTTTCTTTCAAAATAAATGACGAAAAATAGACTTAACATGGCATTTGTGAAGGACAGTTTGCACTTTTAGGCTTTTGCTGACAAAATAAGAAACTCATATTTTGCATGTTCAAGATCTTTATTTTAAATTCTAGTTAAGATTCCATCCTAATAATCCATATTAGGCCACAGTGGGACACCTCTGTGTGGGTTGGGGCTTCATGCTGGCAGAAAGGAAGTTACCAGAATGAAGAAGTGGGGCTGATTAAAACAATGCTGAACTTTGATCCATTAGCCCCAGACAAATAATTACCTTACGCCTTAGGCGATTACTCCTTGATTGACTTTTAAAAATATGTATGTTAGCCAGAAGAATAGTTGTATTTATTAACTGTGTGCGGTATTCATCTAAAAGCCCAAATAAAATATTAAAGGGTGAAAATGTAAATTCAATATTTGCCGCCAAGTAATTTGCAAAACATTATGATTTGTGTGGAAACATTTCATTATTAAGATTTGTTTTTATTTTAACCTCTTTTCCTTTCTCTTTCTTGATCCTCCTTAGCAACGGTCATTATAGTCCTTGACAGCAGTCTGTTCTACTGGATTAACAACATGTCGCATGTTCTGAATTGACCAATCAGAACTTTATTTAGTCTCCGTATTGTTTATGGTTGAATGTAGGCCGCGAAAAAAAATGTGATTCTTAAGTGGGCCCCGAGTTGAAAAAGGTTGGGAACCGCAGGCCTTCCATCCATCCATCTTCTCCCGCTTATCCGTGGTCGGGTCGCGGGGTAGCGGCTCCAGCAGAGAGCCCCAAACGTTCCTTTCCCTGGCCACATGGACTGCAGGCTTATGGTAAGCAAATTACATTTCGTGTTTACCAACCAAACTATTTTGACTTCTTTAATGTTCCTTTCTCAAATAGTTTATACAGTGATTTTATGATTCAAACATTTCAATTCAGCACAGCAGGCTACTGCGGAACAATAGGCAGGGGAAATCAGGCTATGGGATTCACACAATTGCTTTAACAACACTAAGCTCCACAAGCCTCACTTTCTGGGCCTTTGGAGCAGATGTTAAGGGTTCCCATGGGAACGCAGCAAAGCCTTAGTTCTAACACTACAGTCTAACACTACAATCAGGATTTCAGCAAGTCTGAAAAGGCATCAGCAAGACCTCAGTGTTTTAGTGCCCAGACAAGATTGTTAAGTAGTTGCTTTAAATCAAGAGCCATCTGTTAATAATTATAGGCCAATTTCAAAATTATGTGTTGTAGCGAAGGTCCTCGAAAAGCTTCTCAGTGAACAACTTAAATTATACTTGGACACAAATGATATTTTGTCAGAACACCAATCCGGTTTTAGAAAACAACACAGCACAACAACTGCTGCTATTAAAGTGGTGAACAACATAATTGAGGCATTGGACTGTAAAAAGTATTGTGCAGCTCTATTTATTGATTTGTCAAAGGCATTTGACACAGTTGATCATATCATCCTGACGGAAAGACTTCACAGTATCGGCTTATCTAGGCATACTGTAGGTTGGTTTTTAAATTATTTATCAGCGAGAACCCAATGCGTCCATTTTTCTGGGTCCTTTTCTTCCTTCCTCCCGATAGCAAAGGGTGTGCCACAGGGTTCCATATTAGGACCCATTATTTTTACCATATATGTAAATAATCTATGTAATAATTTAGCAAATGCTTCTTACCATTTTTATGCAGATGACAGTTATTTATTGTTCCTCCGCTTCTATAGAGCAAAGTCTAGATTTCCTCCAGTCTGCCTTTGATGTCATACAAACCCATTTATATCAACTAAAGTTGGTATTAAATGCTGAAAAATCCAAAGTAATGATATTTTCGAATGGCAAAAAGTTACCATCTGTTCTACCCAATATTTGTACTGCACAAGGGACTGACATTGAGAGGGTCACTACTTATATCTGGGATTTATTATTGAACAGAACTTGTCTTTCAAGTTACACACGGAAAATGTTGTTTCAAAGCTAAAAATAAAATTAGGTTTCTTTTACAGGAATAAATCCTGTTTCTCTTTTCAGACAAGGAAACATCTGATATCTGCAACGTTGTTACCTGTATTAGATGATGGTGACCTGCTATACATGAATGCCTCTGACCAATGCCTAAAGAGCTTGGATACTGTGTACCATTGTGCCTTACGATTTATCACTGGATGTGGATATCGAGTACACCATTGCACTTTATATGCTGCTGCTAATTGGCCATCTTTGTCTGCTCGCAGACTTTCCCATTGGTTGGGTTTTATTTATAAATCTCTGCTTGGGTTGGTTCCCTCCTACATTTGCACATATATGTGTCAAAGAGAAAGTCCATATGGCCTGCGCTCCCAAGATTTTATTCAGATGCTGGTTCCTACAGTGAGAACAAAACTGGGAAAAACAGCTTTTAGATATGCTGCCCCCACAGCTTGGAACAATGTACAGAAGGAGCTGAAACTCTCAGATTTAGTCACTATGGGGGAATTCAGGTCCATCTTAAAGGACAGAGAACACGACACCATTGGTCGATGTGAGTGCTCGTATATCCTGAAATCGTTTTAAATGTTGCCAGTTTTTGAACGATTTTAATAGTTTGTTTTACTTCGCATATTGACTGGCTAATGTGCCATTTTATTTGTGTTTTACAGCTGTATTTGTCTGCCTTTCATGTCTGTGTTTTATATGTTTTAACTTTGTACATGCTGCCCTTCTTGGCCAGGTCACTCTTGGAAAAGAGATTTTAATCTCAATGAGTTTTTTACCTGGTTAAATAAAGGATATATATAAGATGGCATCAGTTCAAACAGAGAGCGTTTCACTTCTCTGAAGTCGGTGCTTTGTTTTATTAGTCTTATTTAATATTCACATAATGAACACATGTAGGATCAGAGTCAGTATCAGAGGTCTTTGGTGTTTCTGGTCACGGGCCAATACTTCATTTACTGTCCCCTGCATTCTTAACAATCCTATTTCAAATTCAAGTTTTGTTGTCCTAAAAATAAATACATTTTACATTACAGAATACAATACATACTTAAAACTCAATGTGTGTTGTTTCACCCTCAGCTGTTCAGTCAGCAGTTGCTTGTCAATATTATAGAAGGCTGAACTGGCATTAGCAAAATGACACCTTCGAAATGAAGAAAGAAGTACAAAAAAGCCTTGTTCTGCGAAGTTTGCACTATTTGATCCTTTTTAGCAACACATGATTACAAAAGTATTTTTAACTGATTTGTCTGCGACTCGTCAGCAGACAAAAGTGTACAAGATGAACATAAAGTACACTTTAGGAGTATAATAGTTTTAAAGGCTGAACTTTACACCAGCAGCCTTTGATGCTGCCTCAGAAACAGCTATAACGTCTTTGGCCCCATAATGTATAATCACAAACAAGTGAGACAAATCTGTGGTTCTGAATCAAGGAAATGATTTGTTGGCAAATTATGAAAAGAGATAAGGAAGCCTCTGCGTGGCCACTGTGATCGAAGTTATCTTAGTGAATAGATCAAAGAAAAGCAGACTGTGTTTCTACATGTTTTTGTTCTGTACTGTTTCTGAATGAGCTGCTCAATTAAACACAGGTCTACTCTGCTGCTTCCACTGGAAAAGGTGTAATAATGAAAACAAGGTGTTATCCCCTGCAATAAGTCAAAACAGTCTGCCAATAGAACAAGTCTCGCTTGGTAAGATTTTTGAAATTAGACGCGATATTTAGATAAATTTGATCTTGTTATTAGCTGGGAAAACTTACTTTATTTTGAACTAGATTTACAAGGATCACGACAAGTTGTGTCACAAACTAAGCCAGAAATGGTCCAAAGTATTCTGTGTTCTGATGTGAGTTGATGGTCTTCCAATAACAAGCACAAACTGTCAAAAGGTAAATACATGAGGTCAAAGCCATTTGCACGCAATGTCCTGCTGAGCTTTGCTGGAACACAACACAACACACACACACACACACACACACACACACACACACACACACACACACACACACACACACACACACACACACACCACACACACACACACACACACACACACACACACACACACACACACACACACACACACACACACACACACACACACACACACACACACACACACACACACACACACACACACACACACACACACTGACATGTTTGACCCTGTCAGTCAGGGACGTGCACAGACATTTGGAGGGGCTGTTGCTCTAAACTAGAAAAAGCCCCCCCCCCACCCCGCTGAAAACGTAAGAACTTTTTATAAAAAAAGAAAAATGAAAACCAGGGACATTTTTTGTTTTGCGGTCCATACCTCATTAACATATCTAATGTTAGTAACTATTAAAGACAAAATGCGGAAAATTCTGTTTTAATGTAGTTTGACCGTTGTAACTGCTGTGCCTTAAATAAACTCACTAATTGATTAAACCAGTTCAATACGCATTATTCTTATTCTTATCATTCTTTATGAGCGCAGTAACAGTAAGGTATCAAATTATTTATTTATTTAGTATTCCATAACTTAATAACAGAGATGGTCAAACTAAAGTATGATCACCATAGCCATATGAGGCTGGACCGGACTCTGAGGACTTTCCTTTGCTTTTCAGCTGTCAGATTGTAAACAAAGTCACGTGACTGGGGGCAGATGACTCGACAATACTAATTGTGGGCTTATCATGTTTCTTCGGCCACAACAGAACAAAATGACAGTCGCTCTCTCCAGAGGGGCAGGCCAGCCAAAGAGTTCAAAAGGGCCGTTGCCCGGGCAACATTAGCCCGTACCTGTGCACGTCCCTGCTGTCAGTTCTAAATGATGGATGTGTTTGTTGTAACCTGCAGTTCTGAGTTAAGAGGGAGGCTACGGAGCAGAGGACAGCGACAGGAGCTCACAGGGTTTCATGTGATTTGAGTGATTTCAAATGTCATAATAAAAAGCCTTTTCCTGTGAAAACAAGTTTCCTTTTGTTGCAAAAAAGGCCCGTCAGATCAAGTATAAAGGCAATCCAACGGCCAAAGAAATGTGATGGAAAATAACTCAGTACATTTACTCAAACACTGCTCTTAATTTATATATTATATAATATATTTTAAGCACCTTTGAGCACTGGGAAAAGCGCTATAAAAATGAAAAGTATTATTATTATTAATATATGTGTTGTATTTAACTTGAGTATGTGCGTGTAATGCTACTTCATACCTCCAATGCACTACATCTCAGTACCTCTTGTTCACCCCCTCACTGTCCTTGCTGTATATAGCACAGTACCGTTAGAAGCCTCTTGGGCAGCTTTCATCACAAAGAGGCTGTTTTTTGGAGAAAAGTGGTTCTCACGGGTCAGAAACACAAACACACATAAGAAGATCATAAACAGAATATGGTGCATTTCTGTAAATGATTCTACCAAACATTATATAGAGGAGTTTAAAGGTCCATGTCACGCTTCTCTGGTTCTGACCCGTGACCCGTCCCCTTGTGTTCTGTAGCTTCTGCATGTGAACGGTGTGCAGAGTCACAAACCCTCAAAGTGCACCCTGTCACGAGTAAGACTCTGACACAGAGAAGACCTGTCTGCTGCCAGAACGCCTTGCTGGACATTTCTCTTTTTCCATAGGTAATATATGACTGGATCCATGAGACTTGGATTGCACTGCAGGAGTTGTGTATGGATTGTTTATATGGATTTGATTTTGTTAGGGTTAGGGGTAACTTGGCCCCCGTTTACTTGAATTCATCAAGACTGTTATTGGTTCAGTATGGAGGCATGGGAGGACAGGATTTAGCCGACTAATGTATTTGTTTTTTTAATCAGCAGACCTCCACAATTTGAAAGCAGCCGTTTCAATCTTGTGTTCTCCAGAGATTTGCTGATACGTTTCTTGGAAATAAGTCAGAATCAAAAAACATTACATTGAATTAAACTAAGACCTAAACGACCTGAGGGGGCCGTAACTGAGACAACAGGTCTCTTCCTTTCTAAGAACAGAAGATGAGGGTCCACAGTAGTGGAACCACAGCTGGTGGTTCTACTTCATGCACTGCGTCACACTTCTTGGGTAAATAATGAGAACATAACTTTATAAAATAACAACTCCTCAGCTCTGCTGTGTCCCCACTCCCCAAGCTGTCAGGGGGACGCTGCTGAGAGGAGCTCAGGTACTCTGGATCACACTTCATCTCATCCAGCACACACACACACACACACACACACACACACACACACACACACACACACACACACACACACACACACACACACACACACACACACACACACACACACACACACACACACGCACACGCACACACACACACACACACGCGCGCACGCACACACACACACACACACACACACACACACACACACACACACACACACACACACACACACACACACACACACACACACACACATAGTGTACTGAAGAGTGACATGCGGAGAGAAGTATGTGTGAGTATTTGAGTTTCATCCCTGTCATAAATCCCATGATGAACTCTCCGTGAGCCGCCAGTTAGTGGGGCTGTATACAAACATCTCTCCATGAGAACATATATAACAATATAAAACAACAAAATATAGTTTTCCACTTCTCTTTGAGAAATTGATTCATTTTTAGATTCCAGCCACTTAGACATTTGCCACCACCTAGTTAAAGGCATTTATTTGTGATGATCTCTGCATGTAAACATTTGGAAAACTCAACACGAACTTGTCTTTTCAGAAATATGTTTTCTGTTACTAATTCAGTGTCAACAAAATTCCATTTGAAGCAAAGTTATTTTATATCAAAAACATTTCTATACGATTAGAAAAGTCTTTAAAAGCTATAGTTTATAAATCAGAAACCTCCTGACAGTGAAGTCTGTGGAGTCTTCTGAGTAGCCTGAACAGTGACACACTTTGACTCACCTTTACAAATGCAAATTATGCATGACACATCAAAAACCATTCAAGTTTCCTGGATGTGCTTTGTCTTTGCTTTCCTGCTTTTATTTATGTGTTTGGTTGTGTGCGTGTTTGTCTGTGCGTGTGCAGGAGAGTGGCACAGACAATATGCTAAGTATCTTTAAAAGCCTCTGGACACGGTGGAGTGAAGCGTATTATTAATTGAATTGATATAAAACATTTAAACATCGGCATGTGCGTGTATTACACTGTGTGTGTGTGTGTGTGTGTGTGTGTGTGTGTGTGTGTGTGTGTGTGTGTGTGTGTGTGCGCGCGTGTGTGTGTGTATGTGTGTGTGTGTGTGTGTTTTTGTATGAGGAAGGCTGTAAGTCTGAATGTGTACATGCTGAAAGAGACAGAGAGAGATGGAGAGAGACAGAGAGAGACAGAGAGAGATGGAATGAGACAGAGAGAGACAGAGAGAGACAGAGAGAGATAGAGAGAGACAGAGAGAGACAGAGAGAGATGGAGAGAGACAGAGAGAGACAGAGAGAGACAGAGAGAGATAGAGAGAGACAGAGAGAGACAGAGAGAGACAGAGAGAGATAGAGAGAGACAGAGAGAGACAGAGAGAGACAGAGAGAGATGGAGAGAGACTATGAGTGGCACTCAGTGTCAGGCTGTGAAACAAAGCCTTTAGAGAAGTCCGTGACAGGCTGAAAGGAAGCGAGGGATGATGGGATGAACGAAAGACAGAGATAACAAGTGAGAGACTGAGAGGCCGGAGAGAGCAGAGAAATGAAAGAGAGGCAGCTGCATAACGATGTGGGGGGGGGGCAGAGTCAACGAGCACACAAGTTCACAGCAAACACAGCAATCATACTGAGATCTGACACACCCGTTTACACGAGGCTGATACGGCTGTATCCGCATAGTTTCTCTTGCCTATAGCCCTTTCGTTTACACGAGGCCGATACGGCTGTATCCGCATAGTTTCTCTTGCCTATAGCCCTTTCGTTTACACGAGGCCGATACGGTTGTATCCGCATAGTTTCTCTTGCCTATAGCCCTTTCGTTTACACGAGGGCCGATACGGCTGTATCCGCATAGTTTCTCTTGCGTATAGCCCTTTCGTTTACACGAGGCCGATACGGCTGTATCCGCATAGTTTCTCTTGCCTATAGCCCTTTCGTTTACACGAGGCCGATACGGCTGTATCCGCATAGTTTCTCTTGCGTATAGCCCTTTCGTTTACACGAGGCCGATACGGCTGTATCCGCATAGTTTCTCTTGCCTATAGCCCTTTCGTTTACACGAGGCCGATACGGCTGTATCCGCATAGTTTCTCTTGCCTATAGCCCTTTCGTTTACACGAGGCCGATACGGTTGTATCCGCATAGTTTCTCTTGCCTATAGCCCTTTCGTTTACACGAGGCCGATACGGCTGTATCCGCATAGTTTCTCTTGCCTATAGCCCTTTCGTTTACACGAGGCCGATACGGCTGTATCCGCATAGTTTCTCTTGCCTATAGCCCTTTCGTTTACACGAGGCCGATACGGCTGTATCCGCATAGTTTCTCTTGCCTATAGCCCTTTCGTTTACACGAGGCCGATACGGCTGTATCCGCATAGTTTCTCTTGCGTATAGCCCTTTCGTTTACATGAGGCCGATACGGCTGTATCCGCATAGTTTCTCTTGCCTATAGCCCTTTCGTTTACACGAGGCCGATACGGCTGTATCCGCATAGTTTCCTCTTGCGTATAGCCCTTTCGTTACACGAGGCCGATACGGCTGTATCCGCATAGTTTCTCTTGCGTATAGCCCTTTCGTTTACACGAGGCCGATACGGCTGTATCCGCATAGTTTCTCTTGCCTATAGCCCTTTCGTTTACACGAGGCCGATACGGCTGTATCCGCATAGTTTCTCTTGCCTATAGCCCTTTCGTTTACACGAGGCCGATACGGGCTGTATCCGCATAGTTTCTCTTGCCTATAGCCCTTTCGTTTACACGAGGCCGATACGGCTGTATCCGCATAGTTTCTCTTGCCTATAGCCCTTTCGTTTACACGAGGCCGATACGGCTGTATCCGCATAGTTTCTCTTGCCTATAGCCCTTTCGTTTACACGAGGCCGATACGGCTGTATCCGCATAGTTTCTCTTGCGTATAGCCCTTTCGTTTACACGAGGCCGATACGGCTGTATCCGCATAGTTTCTCTTGCGTATAGCCCTTTCGTTTACACGAGGCCGATACGGCTGTATCCGCATAGTTTCTCTTGCGTATAGCCCTTTCGTTTACACGAGGCCGATACGGCTGTATCCGCATAGTTTCTCTTGCGTATAGCCCTTTCGTTTACACGAGGCCGATACGGCTGTATCTGCATAGTTTCTCTTGCGTATAGTCCTTTCGTTTACACGAGGCCGATATGGCTGTATCTGCATAGTTTCTCTTGCGTATCGTCCTTTCGTTTACACGAGGCCGTAACAAAACGATAGAAACGGACCCCGCAAGCGATGACGGGTCCCGAGGTGGATAGACGGAACCATGGCTACCATGCTCCGGGGTCTTCTTCACTACTTTTGGTGTATTGTGTGGCGGCAGCAGCGCCACTTACAGGCCTGGCATATGTACTACAGCGTTTCCAGCGTTTCCAGCGTTCTCGTGTGAACGGAAGACTTTTTTTAAAACGGTGCGTAAACGCAAACGTTCCCGTGTAAATGTGGTCTGAGAGGCCGGAGGGAGCAGAGAAATGAAAGAGAGGCAGCTGCATAACGAGGGGGGTGGGCAGTCAACGAGCACACGAGTTCACAGCAAACACAACAATCATACTGAGATCTGACACACAGACACACACCCTGTCGCAAGTAAGACTCTGACACAGAGAAGACCTGTCTGCTGCCAGAACGCCTTGCTGGACATTTCTCTTTTTCCATAGGTAATATATGACTGGATCCATGAGACTTGGATTGCACTGCAGGAGTTGTGTATGGATTGTTTATATGGATTTGATTTTGTTAGGGTTAGGGGTAACTTGGCCCCCGTTTACTTGAATTCATCAAGACTGTTATTGGTTCAGTATGGAGGCATGGGAGGACAGGATTTAGCCGACTAATGTATTTGTTTTTTTAATCAGCAGACCTCCACAATTTGAAAGCAGCCGTTTCAATCTTGTGTTCTCCAGAGATTTGCTGATACGTTTCTTGGAAATAAGTCAGAATCAAAAAACATTACATTGAATTAAACTAAGACCTAAACGACCTGAGGGGGCCGTAACTGAGACAACAGGTCTCTTCCTTTCTAAGAACAGAAGATGAGGGTCCACAGTAGTGGAACCACAGCTGGTGGTTCTACTTCATGCACTGCGTCACACTTCTTGGGTAAATAATGAGAACATAACTTTATAAAATAACAACTCCTCAGCTCTGCTGTGTCCCCACTCCCCAAGCTGTCAGGGGGACGCTGCTGAGAGGAGCTCAGGTACTCTGGATCACACTTCATCTCATCCAGCACACACACACACACACACACACACACACACACACACACACACACACACACACACACACACACACACACACACACCACACACACACACACCACACACACACACCACACACACACACACACCACACACACACACACACACACACACACACACACACACACACACACACACACACACACACACACACACACACACACACACACACAAACTAACCAATAGCTCTGCAGTAACTCATGCAGAGGAGCTGCTGCAGGGACCTCCAAAGGAGACAAATGGTGACAGATAGAAAGAAGAAGAGGAGAAAAAGTTTGTCAGAGAAAAAGAAGTTTACAGCTGAGCGCAGAAGTACTGAGATGAGTAAAAGTAGAAGTATCAGACTGTAGGAATACTCTGTAACAGTAAAAGTCCTGCATTCAAAATGTTCCTCAAGTGAAAGTAGAAAAGTATTATCATCAAAATATAGTGAAAGTAGCGACAGTGAAAGTAGTCGTTGTGCAGAGTGGTCCATTTCAGAATAATATATATGATATGTTTTATAAGGATTGATCATGAAAGTGTTCTCAGAGCTGGTGAAGGTGCAGCTAGTCTGAAGTACTTTGTAGACTGCAGGGTAGCTGGTGAAGGTGCAGCTAGTCTGAAGTACTTTGTAGACGGCAGGGTAGCTGGTGAAGGTGCAGCTAGTCTGAAGTACTTTGTAGACTGCAGGGTAGCTGGTGAAGGTGCAGCTAGTCTGAAGTACTTTGTAGACTGCAGGGTAGCTGGTGGATTTACTCCAGGTGGAACTAAAGTCTGATTTAACACTTGATTATATTTCACATCATTCATACACATCTGTAAAGTATCTAAAGGTATAAATACATGTAGTGGAGGAAAAGTACTTGATTTACCTCTGAACTGTAGTAGAATAGAAGTACAGTACACAGTAGCAGAACATGAAAATACTCAAGTAAAGCACTCTAAAAGTATACTTAGGTACAGTACTTGAGTAAATGTTACTCTCCACCACAGACTAACATCAGTAGTCAGGGGTCTTCGCTCATGGTGGTTCTGTCAGGGCAGCAGTGAGAGTCATCATAAAAGGGATGCAAACTCATATCTGAGTGACATTTTCACTTGAACTTTTAAAGATGAACTCAAAGGTTCATTCATGTGGCCGTTCTACGCGGTCAGGCCATCTTCACCAAAGAAAAGCCTGTGAGCCGTATGATTTCTAACAGCAGCGTATTTATCCCTTGAGACTTTTGTACATTACTACATGAATTTCACATCACATATATGTAATACTAAGCCTTGTACTAATTTAACTCAAACCACAACCTTCTTCCTAAACCTAACGAGTAAGTTAGTTTCACAACATTAAATATAAAGGTCATATAAGAAGTGTTGGTGTAAGGGTGTGCTGACTGCTACTTGAATCTGGCCTGACTGACCACAGGTCTTAAATGAGTACTTGATAACTGATCATCTGAGGCATGCTTGGAGTCCTAACATTGTGTGTTCAAGACCTGCTTTAATCTTCTTCAAGAGAACATCTTCTCCCCAGTGTAACTAAATTAGGATCATTCAATAAAATAATAAAAATGTCAGGTCAGCTCCCCTTTTCCTTTTAATGCCAAACTCTAATAGTTACCTGCTTACATTGTTTACGTCTGTGAGCCGCTTCCAACCTGTCTATCACTTTAGCTCCTTCTCCCCACATAACGGACCTGTCACCCCACCCACCAGCTAACACCACACGCTTTACCTGGTTGGCTTCCCCAACCATTTTACATTCTGTTCAAAACAGCAAATATGTGAATGAAGAATGAAATTAAAGCTATAATAAAATCAAGAGAGTTGTTTTTCTCCTGCTTACAAATGGGCATGCACATGATTTAATGGCACTAAGAAATGTCACGAGTGTCCTGGCTCTGACCTATGAAGCCAGGAGATGGACCACTTCATTACCTGCTGCCGTAGCTGCTGCTCACTTTAGGGGCTGGCGGACATTTGTTCCTTTAAATGTTTTATTTTAATTTGTCCATCTTTCCATCATCACTTTGTACTTCAAGTTGTTTGTGGTGTTGTACTGCTTTGGAGATCTCATGTGTCCTGCAGGCTGTTTGCTAGCAGCATAGAGAATAACGTTTCATCAAACCACACTCATCAATAAAGGACTGTAATATTGCAGTTTGTGGTGATACTTTATTAACAGCAAATCAATTGAAATGTAATCAATAAGCAAATCATGTCTGCTGTCCCCTGTCTCCTGTCTCCTGTCCCCTGTCCCCTGTCTCCTGTCCCCTGTCGCCTGTCCTCTTCACCTCCACCAGTATGGTTTCAGTCTCTCTGAAGGACTATGACTGACACCACAGGCTTCCTCTATCTATCATCAGCAATATAATCACACATAACAAACTTTTTTGAAGCATCATTTTTTTTAATAGTCTAATAAATATAAAAGCATTGCCAGTGTTATCAGTTGCAAGTGTGTATTTGTTGAAATAATGACGAAAACATAATACATTTCACAGTAATTATAATAAAAACGTAGCTCAAGTATTTATGCAACTTTATTTGAAGTTTGTGTGTGAGGGGCAGCACCGTGTGTGTGTGTGTGTATGTGTGCGTGTGTGTGTGTGTGTGTGTGTGTGTGTGTGTGTGTGTGGTGTGTGTGTGAACCACCAGTCACGGTTGGGGACAAATAGGACCCAAATGCAGAATGAGGAGGGAAGCAGGTTTCAAAATGGAACAAAAGGCGAGCTTTATTTACAGAATTGCTTCCCCTCCTCTCTCCTCGGTTCCCCTCCTCAGTCCTCCGCTCGCATCTCCTGCGGGCGGGACTAAGTATCGAGGAGGGGAGTCGAGGAGGGGACATTTAAGAATTGAGAAACCTCTATATGCTGATCATACAAAGGCTTACATCACATCAGTTGTACAGTATGCAAATGCCTCAAGCTGAAGCAGCATGTTTCACAACAACACAAACAGCTTTAGGAGTGTTTGCTAAATAAAAACTCATCTGCAGGGATGAAGAGCAGGATGCTCTTTAAGCTTCTTACACATGACACACTTAGACATGCAGCCGCAAATCAGGCTGAAAGCTGCCACCTCTTATGAAACAACACAATTACATAAAAAGGGGCATCCTGCTACCAGATGCATTGAGAATATATCATATAATACTTTGTACGTGGTAATATAACATTCCGTTTGGTTGATGCTTTTATCCAAAGTGACTTACATAAACTACAATACTGCAGACATGCTTCGAGGAGCAGTTTGGGATTCCAATGTTTTGCCCAAGGACACCAAGGCATGTTGACTGCAGAGACCAGCAATCTAAAACGTATGACCCTGAGCCAAAAAATATCCTGACCAATTATATAGAAGCGGAAAGCATAGAGTTTACATAATACAGTAGCGTAAAAGCAAACGCTTCCTTGATGCATTGATAGAGTAGATCTGCCAGACACGTATACGAGTTCTCTGATCAGCAGGGACATGAATCTGTTTGGAACACACAGAGTGGCTCAGCTTTGTGTGTTGTGCAGAAACATCCTGGGTATGATTTGGAACAAGTAAGGTAGAGTTTGTTTACACCTTTAATAATAATGCATTACAATTTATATCAGAGCGCTTTTACAGGTGCTCAAAGCGCTTTACAATTACACATATTAGACATGTAAGAGTCATTACTGTGGACATTACCCACAGGAGCAAATGCAGGTTGCCCAAGGACACAACGGCCTGACGCAGTGACGGCCGAGGCGGGTTTCGAACTGGAGTTCACCAACGCCCCTTGATCTGATGATCAACGCTCTAACCACTGCGCCAAAACCGCCAGATAGAGCCAGGTAGAGGCCCCCCCTTCCTAAAAATACACCTACACACACACACACACACACACACACACACACACACACACACACACACACACACACACACACACACACACACACACACACACACACACACACACACACACACACACACACACACACACACACACACACACACACACACACACCTCCTACAGCAGCCAACATAGCGGGACAGCTGGTGGCACAGTTCCTGACTTTGACCAATGACAGCATGTGGGTGGACCAGTGGGGTGTGCTGCACTTTCTTTAAAGACACTGGGGAAATGTGATACAACGTTTTTTGATGCACACAGAACGAAAACCAACAGGCTTGAAAAGTTGTTGCAACAAACTGTTGAAAAAATAAATTCTCAAAATGTATCAAAACATCCACAGAAACGTCTGCAATTCTACAGGAGTTTTAATACACGAACCAACAGGCCCAAGTGCAATACTCTTTTAAATCCCTAACTCTGATGAACTTTATAACTTTTTTAATGCACTTTAGATCTTTTTAAGCAATTGCTCTTAATGATTTATTCCCCCTGTATGATTGTTATCTAGCATCCGTCCTCCAGAGGCATGTACTACGAAGCAGGATTTTCGCTTAGCGGGCTAACGTCAGGGAAAACTCGGGCTTTCCGGTCTTACGACGCTGGTTATCTTTTTAGCAGGCTAAATCTCCATGGTAACTTATGCTGTGCGGCTAACCTGCTCCAGAGCAGGTTAGGTTGCAGGCTAACCCCCAGTTTCCACTGGGTCCGTCTGCGCCGCGCCGCGTCACGGCTGCGCCGCGGTTTTGGTCCGACCTCCTCTAGCGCCATAACCCACCGGACGCGTCCCAGAAGCGTTTCAGAAGCGTAACGGCGTGCGTGCAGGCTCGCAGTTTTGTTATTGATTCGGGCATCCTGGACATTTGTACTTCTACAACAAAGTAAGTAGGCTACGTAGTTAAATGTTTTATTTTGTGTCTGTTTAAATTGTGTTTATTGTTGTTATACATTTCCTAATATGTAGTTGTTACCTTCCACTCCACAAACTGCAGCGACTAAAACCAGGCCTTGTCCTTTCTGATGTTGTCCTTGTAGTAAGCATTGGTCATATAAAATAGTGTGTTTTTCCACTTCCATGATGAAAACCTCGTCGTCCATTGTGCGTATCGTAGTGGAGGTGTTGTGATGAAGGAGGGGTGTCTGCTAAATTAGTATATGTGGGGGATGGGCCTGGCCCGGATGCTCACCTTTCCACTTCCTGCGAGGGGGGGCTGCCTGCCCGACCTTATGTTAACGCGCTGTAACGCGCCGTAACGTGGCGCAGTGCGGCGCAGACAAACCCGTGGAAACTGGGGGTTAGAGATCAACTCAGTGAAAGCACTGCCTGCTGACCAATCAGAGCTCAGTGTGCAGAGTTTAAAGCGATTAAGTCATATTACAGGAGAAAGGAAATACAGTTTAAACCTCCGTTGCAGGAAAGACGGCCGTCAAAAATCACCGACTGTGTGAACGTGAACATTAATAGAATATCACCTCCATCTTCAGAGCAATCTGACTATTATAACATTAGCATTAAGAAAGCTTACTTAAATATCTGCCCAAGTAACCGGATCAAAGTAACATTACGTACAGTCCACGGCACTGTGAGTGCAGACGTCGATGTATCCCATTATCATTCATATCACATCACATCACATCATAATGTATCATATCTCCTGATCTGAGTCAGCTGAGCCGTATCTGGCCGTGCAACACTCACAGCGTCACAGACTGGATGCAGAAGCATTATTTTAAGCAACACATTAAGTTGAGGAAACACTCGAGTCAAACGTAATGAAAGTCAGATCGTGTGTTAGACGGGGCAGTGATATCATAAACCTGTTAATGTACGCATTCAAACACGTGTTCTGTTCCAGCTGTGTTCACCTTGCAGCTGCAGCTATGTGCTTTGATCCTGATCAAGTGTTTAAGTCATGGATGTTTAAAGTTTAACTTCTTCATATGTCTAATATTATAGTTGACTTTTCATTCAGGAAGTATGACGCTGCGCTGTCAGTACGCTTCTCCATGTTTGTGATTGGTCGAATGCTCCAGATACCACCCCTTTCATGTGAACGCGCACCTAACTAGATAGGACACGGCTGGCTTGAGCTATCCACTTGATAACCCGCGTCGTAGGACCGTTTAGCGAGAGCGCGTATGTTTTGGATTAGGCCAACCGGCTAACTCAAATATATCCAGGACAGGTTAGGTTGAACCAGCTTCGTAGTACAGGCCTCTGGTGTGTTGTTATTGTTTGTCTGTTTTGGACACTGTGCACTGTGACAGGATTGCAGTTCAAAAATCGTTGTACTGTATATTTGGTATGGTGACAATAAAGGCTTTCTATTATTGTATACAGTATTTTATTCTAACTGATAACATATCAGCTGTACTATGTGCTATTTATTACATGTTAGCTGCTAAGATTCTAAATTATTCAAAATGTGTCATTTAGAGTTTATCATTCAAACATTGATCTGAATATTACTAAACAGATGGGACAGCGTTTGAAACCTTAGAGAAAGCAGAACAGGAGGAGCCATAGATGGCCTCTTTTGTTACTGGTGTGTAATTTAAACATCTCTGAGAGGCTCAGAGTCCATAAATCACACCCTTCAAACCTTCAGTCCACTTATGCGGCTTTTCACACCAGCACTTTTCCCGTTCTAGCTCCGAGCAAGAGCTTTTCTGGTTCAGCTCCGGTTTTCCTTTTCTGCTCCCGCTCTGTTCACACCGCCCAGAGCCCGACTGGTGCTGCCGCTGCTGCGTCATGAGGTCACCGTCACAACAACGGGGGACTGCAGTCAGGTCGATGATCGTGTTGCTTTTAATCATACGAAGCTAGATTAAACAGGGTTGCCAACTCTCACGCATCTGGCGTGTGACACACACTTTCACTCTCAATCAGTGGCGGTTCTACGGGGTGGCACGGGGTGGCAGCTGCCACCTCAGAAAAATGCCTTGCCACCCCAGTTGCCACCCCAGTTGGCATCTTTGTTTTGAAAGAAAAGTTGTGGCTCATCGGACATAAAATCTCTAATGTCCGAGTGCAAGTGAATGCAGCACAAGACGCGAGCCTTGTAACTCCTCCCCCGGCCCTGGCGCGAGCGTAGAAATATGATTGGCGGCGATTTCATTTGATAGGGGGGACAGCGCAAAACGAGAAGCGTTTCGGATCCAAGCATACGGAAGGAATGAGGTATTTGCGGTCTACAATGACAGAAGAGCCTGTCAAGTTTGGCTGTACTCAGCATTGAATCAAAACGCACCATAGCTTTAAATCTTAATAAGTTTGTGAGGCGTTTTGCTGAACAAGATGGTAATCGCCACATTCAGCTGTTATAGGCATGCTAACATGATGCTCTGCTCACGGATGACTCGATGAGCATAACAAACTGTTAAGATTATGAACTTGTATGTGTGTATATATTTTTTCTTTGAGGGGGTCTGCCCCCAGAAAATAGTTTCAAGTCCTGAGAAAGTCAAATAAGACGGTGTGTAAAACTACAATGCCCAGCCAAAACAAAGTAACCACTTTGATTGAACTAGGCCAGTAGGTAAGGACTTTCCACTGGATAATAGCTGCAGCGATGTTTATGTTTTAGCTGAATACACGTTTTTTAACCCTAACTGATGCAGTTAGTCACTTCTTTAATGTTTGTTCTTTCTGATGTAAAGTCCAGGTTCTAACTGTTTGCAATGAAGTTGTGGGGCGCTGAACTGTTCTTTTGATTCTTTTGATTTATGATATAATTACTTGTCTTTCAAATTTGAAGGAGGGTGAGCAAGCATCACGAGGAACATTCATCATTAACTCCTCCAAAAATATAGTTTATTTAATAATAAATGAATATGTGAATCATAACAGTGATTGACAGCTGATAGGAATAATATGATTGTTAATAGTATCATATTAATTTAGACAAAGATCGACAAGACAGTTAATTAATGTACTTATTGCAGCAGTCTGCATAGATTTGGTACCCCTGCTGGTCTAAGAGTGAAACAAACTCATTCAATTATTGTTCAGTTAAAATTCATTAAATGATGTCTGCCACCTTATATATTTATATTTAAGGCTTTACTGATGAGCCACAATAATGTCACCTAATGTTATTGAGTTAAAATATCAATATTGTGGCTTTCCAAGTTAACATTAATTGATATGACTACGATTAAATCAGCATATACTTCTGCCAGGGGATGCCACCCCTGAAATTCTCCTGCCACCCTCTTGCCACCCCATGAATATTTTTCTAGATCCGCCCCTGCTCTCAATCTCACGCTGCCCAAACTATTCTCACGCCAAAAACAAGATGAACCGGCGATCGTTTTTGGTTGGTTATTTACAATGTTGAGTTGACAGCTGCTCAAGCTGTCGATCCGCTCCCTCCCCGCCCCCACCACTCTTAACAATGTTAACAGACAGCAGAGCAGTGGGAGCTGGTTTGTCAATCCCCGACCCGTATTGCGCATGCGCAGATCTAAGATCCAGTAGAAATGATAAAAAAGTAAAAGTCTGCTGGTTATTGTTCTACTAGGCCAAAATAGAGTCAAAGAGTATATGAGAGTGAGAGTGTGTTAATTAATATATTTGGCAGTTTGGAGTAAGAGTAATGTATAGGCTCACGATAATTAATTTTGTTGGATACATTTTCCCGGAAATTATTGCGATAAACGATAATATTGTCGGCACCATTGTATGACCATTTTAGACCACTGACATAATGATAATATATATTCAAGTACATCCTTTCAAACTGCTAGTCACATCCTCATGTAAATAGCAATTTATCGAGGTCAGAAAAGTTATCGAGTTAATTTTTATTTATCGTACCATAAGTCAATTAATTGCTTATCGCGACAGGCCTATGCACACAATAAAACAGTGGAAACAAACATGTGTTTTACTTTCATTAGTGAATGAAACTTTGTGCCCTTTATAGTCTGTGTCCAATATTGTGTATTTGTATATATTGTATATATATCCTATATATATGCTAAGGTCCTGCTACTGACACAATAGCAGTCATTTAGTGCGCATATGCGTAATCAAACCCATGATATAAAAATCTCACTCCAGCCAGGTACCCAAAGTTGGCAACCCTGGATTAAATTAAATAACGACTTCTCCAACCTTATGCTTTTCTCCAGAGTGCCGTGGTTCATTGTTTATTAATGTGTTTCTGCAGCATTTACCGACCGCGGCAGTGCTGGCTGCTCTTCCACGTGAGTTTATTCTCCCGTTAGCTCCGGGTTAGCTAATACTTTAGAGCGGCCGCTGTAAAGTATTCACTGTCCGACTCACACAAGCAGCTGATGCATATCCCCAGTTCCCCTTAAGTGAATGTGTGTCAGTCTGAATTGACGCTGTTTGGCATCACAACGCTGTTATGAAAGTTTCTCTGGTATAAAATGGGTGATGTTAGCATAGCAACCGAAGCTAAACTGACTACTTGCTATTGCTATCCTATTGTGGCATAAACCGTTTTCTACAGGCACATTTTACCGGCGTATTTTATTATGATTCTACTTGTGATAGTCGGACACGACAACCTGTGCAGCCCATGTATTGATTCCATCCGATAGCTGCTATAATACAAAACAACACGTCTGCCTGCTCTCCACAATGATCAATGACAGTGAACGGATGGTCAAAGTAAGGTACAAATAAACAGAATCACTCGAAGCCTGGTTAGTGTTGCCTGATAAAGTGTTTTTTTTTATAAGTGTGTGGTTGCCTTCTAGTCACTTTGCTCAGCGCTACTGCTTGTAGGCAGGCATGACGAGACTCTTCAGTCGACCCATGTTCAGGGGAGGTGGGTTTAGTTTCCTGCACGCCTCGACGTAAGCGACGCCGCCTCTTAGCTCCGGAATCTTGCTTCTAGACCGACAATTTTTTGGAGCTGGAAACGAACCGGATTCCGGAGCTAAGAGGTGGCGCCGCTGCGGTGTGAACAGGAAAAAACGGTACTTTTCAGGCTCTAGCTCCGAGCCGGCCCTGAAAACGCGTTGGTGTGAAAGGGGCATCAGATCCAAACTACACCTGCCTACACAGAGCTCTACAGCACCGTCCACACCATTACACCCCCAGGTGAGAACGCACTGAGGGGGGAGGTGGGTGGGAACATGGTTTGTGGGGAAAGGAGGCCATTGAAAACAGAGGAGTGCAGAGGAGGAGAGGAGAGGGGTCATAAAAGAGGACATGACAGTACCAAGGATACTAGAGGACGCAGGAAAGAGGTACTTGGAGAAAGAAGTACAATTGTGTCAAAATCATGGAAGAGAGGGAAATAAAATTATGTAGGTAGCAGATTATGGTGTAAACTATAAACTCTTATCCAGCAACTCACTCCCTCAGGAGTTCCTCTGAGCTTTGAATAGGCAAGCACTGAGCACACACACACACACACACACACACACACACACACACACACACACACACACACGCACACACGCACGAACATGCACGCACACACACACACACACACACACACACACACACATGCACGCACGCACGCACACACACACACGCACCCTTGAATTTGAACTTTTTATGTTCTGGGAAAGTTTAAAAATCATCAGTATGTAAGAAGTATGATTGATGACTGGCCTTGTTTGCAGTTATTGTATTGTCCAAATCATTTTTTAATGGAGGTCTATGAGAGAAATGCTTTTCAGGAAGCTGTAATGTATTTTGGGCTCTTTTTTCATGTATTGGCTTGTTTTATGTTTATTTGATTCTCTTTCCTTTTCGCATCAGTTTTAGATGCCATTCTGCAATAGTTCTTCATTTCTGTGAAGCACTTTGAATTGCCTTGTGTTGAAAGGTGCTGTATAAATAGGCTGCCTTGCCTAGCAGCAAACCTAAAGAACGTTTTAAAACCACATTAGTATCTGGTGGAATCTTCCTCCCTGAAGAGAAACAGCCCGGGTCATGCTTAGCACTTCTCATTCATATGTATAGACTGTAGAAACTGTGTAGACTGTAGAGAGTGGGGTGAGGTCACATAAGTTATAAAGGTGAGGAAGGGGTAATCTTTTAATTCAATGCAAATTGAATACATTAGAAGGTAAGACAGAGAAAAGGCCAGAGGGAGAGAGGAGGGCAAAGGTTAAGTGTGAAGGCGGTGGAAGGAAAGGAATGACTTTAAACAGCTGAGAGACATTGGTGTGACGGAGTGAGAGGAATATCAATGGAAACGTGCCACACTTACTCAAGTGGTTAGGTAACCGCCGAGCAATGAAAGCAAAAGATAGACACATAACCCATAATGCACTGCTGGTGTAAAAGTTGACTAATGCATACAATTCATTTCTCCCTGGCAGTGTGTGTGTGCCTTTATAACATGCAGTCTGAAACACATCTGATGAGAAGATGGGATGTTATAGCCTCTCTCAGCAGGAGACCAGATCTCACACACACACACACACACACACACACACACACACACACACACACACACACACACACACACACACACACACACACACACACACACACACACACACACACACACACACACACACACACACACACACACACACACACACACACACACACACACACACACACACACACACACACACACACACACACACACACACACTGTAGTTAGTTTATCTCTGATACACAGATGCAGCACTCTCTGTAGGTCATGAGTTGTGACTTTGGGATGTAGTCTCGTTTATCTGGAAACAGCCTCATCTCCAGACAGGAGGACACACCCGTACGGTGATGCAGACCTTCAGTGTGATATGCAGCAACACAATGCAGTGCAGCAGAATGAAATGGGAATGTGGTTGGCTTCTCAGAATGTCGTATCAGAATATGGATTAGAGCTGCTGAAAGTCACAAAAGGGATTGCACAAATGACTGGAAGTGTTTTTCTCTCAGACTTGGCTTAGTTTGCTTAAATTAATCCAGTATGCTTAAAAAGCCTTGCGTCTTGACATTAACTAGTTCTTGGGAACCTGACTTGAAACCTGGGGTAACCGTTATGAAATTGTTTGTTTGTTTACTTGTTGGTATTTGCCCTCTCCCAAAGGCCATGTTCATTTGATTTCTAGCCTTTGTTTTCTGTCTTTCCGTCTCAAAGTCAATCTCCTGGATCACTTCGGACGTCACAGCCTCCGTCTGTCTGTTTCCTGTCTCAAACTTGATTTGTGTTTGTCTTTATCCCAGCTGATGAGATAGGAGGGGAAGGGATTGGAAAAGATCAGCCTGTTTGCTCATTCGTTTGTTTGCCGCTCACGAGTGTCTCACAAAGCCCTGATACAATGTCAGCCAAACTTGAGGGAGTGATGCATCTCACTACAGCTAAATCCCCAAAGTGACGGAGCTCCTTCCTGTCTGTCAACCTGTCCTTTTGTTCTGCCCCAAAATAAATCAATGGCCCTGTCTCCATCCATACCAGTCCTGACACACTCACCACACACTCTTTTACCATGCTCCAATCAGCCGGATCATTTGTGTAATTAAAAACAGTGTGTGTGGATGTGAGCCCTGAATGTCTCCCCGGAGAGCAATCAGCCCGGGGAGACAGAGGAGCAGTTAGGAGAAGAGAGGGATAATGAGACCAGAGGAGGGAGCAATACTTTCTTTATTAGGGAGATACATTTGTGTTTCCTCTTTGGTTCGTTGCTCATTGTGTAGTATTGTATGTTGTTTGGTGGGCTGTACAATCATAAATCCCGCTTTGAAAAAACTCTTGAAGTAATCTGCAGATTGGTAATGCCACCACAAGGTTCTGTGTTTTCGGTGCAGCCCTGCACTTTTGTTTTAGACAGGGCAGATGTGGGCAAATCCTTTAAAAGGGTTAATAAGGCTCCAGGACTACCGCCTATAGCACTCAGCTCCATCATCATGAAGTGCTTTGAGCGGTTAGTCAACACCTTCATCACCTCCTCCCTCCCTGACTCTCTGGACCCCTGCAGTTTGCCTACAGAGCCAACAGGTCCACAGACGACGCTGTTTATTGATTACAGTTCAGCTTTCAACACGTTGTGCTCTCCAAGCCGGCCATCAAGCTCAGAGACCTCGGGCTCAACAGCGCCCTCTGTGACTGGATCCTGAACTTCCTGACGGGCAGACCCCAGGCAGTGCGGGTGGGAAATATCACATCCTCCACCCTGACCCTCAACACCTGAGCCCCTCAAGGCTCAGCCCTCTCCTCTACTCCCTGTTCACTCACGACTGCATGGCCACAGACAGCTCCAACACCATCGTGAAGTTTTCTGACGACACGACCGTCATCGGCCAGATCACCAACGGCAACGAGACGGGGTACAGAGAGGAGGTCGTGAGAATGTGAAAGAGAGTGCGTTAAAAAGTGTAAATGGAGAAACATCTACCTTTTATAGTCTATGGCCTGTTGTTCAAGCTTTTTGATGTAGCAAAGCATAACACTTAGTTTATTATTATGTATTTGAAGCTCAGGTCCATTCAAGTAAATATTCTGTAGAAAGAGAGAGGGTGAGAGAGTGAGTTTTTGTGTGTGTGAGAAAGTGAAACTGCAGAAACAATCTACCTCTACTGTTACAGCTAGCCCTATTTGTTGTAGCAAAGCCTGTTAACACTTTTGTTTGCGATTCACAATTTCCAAGCAACCTAAAGTGACATGTTTTGTAGATATTTTGCACATATTTTATAGCTTACATTTGGGTTGTTCTTGTGTGTTGATGATGTCAAGTTGGAAATGCAGTTTTCTGAATAAAATAATGGAAACATAAATGATAAATCATAGAAATAATCGACAGATTAATCGATGATCAAAATAGTTGTTGGTTGCAGCCCTAATTTGCTTAGTTTCTGAAGCAAGCAGAAATGTGTTGGGCCCTATAACCACATCACATCAGGTGACAGGTGGGACATGCTTCACGTTGTGGCATTCTGCTAAAACGTTGAGTAACAAATCATTCTAACCTAATTCATCAAAATGTTGCCGATGATCACTTCAAGAGCTGAGTTGATAAATATTCTGTTATGTAACAGCCCAGCGCAGCAGCAGCGCTGGGCTGTGGTTGTCCCGGAGCTTCTCCCAAGTGTGATCTGTGAATGTGTGGGGTGGGGCGCTGATGATAGAGGAGCACAACACGCACTGTGTTGATAAAGGTTCAAAGATGCAGAAAACCAGGCAACATATGTCTCTCTGTGTGGGGCTCCTGGTGAGCGGCCTGTCGTGAGCTGTGCTACACAGAGAGGGAAAACATGAAGAGAATGGAAGGAGGCGAGCAGATGCAGAGGGAGCAGGGGGGTGGAGAGAGGAGGAAAGAGGAGATGGGAGGAAGCTTGTGTGAAAGAGACAGTGCAATGGAGATAATGGAGGAGAGGAAGAGGAGATGCAGATAGAAGCAGACGAAGAGGAAGAAGGAACGGTAATGAAAAATCCATCAGATATTGAACAGGAGAAGATGCTTGTGGAGTTGTGCAAATGGCCGTATTTACCAAACATCAAAATAGAAAAAGCAAACATCTGATCACACTACACACTGAGTTCCATTGAAGGTGACTCTAATTATTACTCAAAGCTTCCCTTAGGGGAACATGATGTGGCTCCATCATTGGTTAGTATCTTGTTCTTTGCTGCATCTGTGTCCTACAGCCTTTCTCCCTTAAAGGGGGGTGGAGTGGTGTGGGGAGGGGAGAGGTGGAGGGAGAGGCAGGGGCCAGGGCTCTGGCTCTTTTTCTCCCTCCCGAGGCAAGCGTGTGCTCCTGCTGTAAATCTCCTCGGTAGTCCACCAGCTAAATACTGCTTTACTCTGTAAACATTTGGACCTCCCAGTTCCGTAATCTGTTCAGCATAATGCTTTATTTAGAGAATGTTTATTTAACGCTAACTGGACGTGCAGTATCTTCAGATATTTACTACAACCAAGCAGCAGATCCAAAACCATCTCTCACCTTGTGTCCCTCTTTATATTTACTTAGTTTCATAATTTGTTATGCATACTCTGAGGGTGTCCGACAGCCTTTGATTGAATAACTTGTTCTCTGCAATAATAAGGGCAGTCCCAGCACACCTTTTCAGACTAGGCGATGTTTGTCTCTTAAACACAACCCCCCCCCCCCCCCCCCTGCTCCCGGGCTGCAGTGCGCCCCGGGGCCGCTCCGCTCATTAGGAGCCACTTTGGATGGAAGCACGGCGCTGCAGCTTCATGCAGTGTGTGTGTGTGTGTGTGTGTGTGTGTGTGTGTGTGTGTGTGTGTGTGTGTGTGTGTGTGTGTGTGTGTGATGCCCGCAGCATCCTTAGTATTTCACTCACGCGTCTTTATAAAAACAGACAAACATCCGCGGTCACATTAAGGCTTTAAAGCAGCATCACTGACAGGAGACAGACTATCAGAGGGTCACTCAGTCAGCACTGATCCACACACACTGATCCACACACACATCCACACTCACTGATCCACACACTGATGGTCACCGGACAGCAGACAGAGACCCCCGCATGGGGCTGTGAGCGAGCGCCCACAACAAACGCGCACACACAATACACATAAACAGACAAAGTGAGAGGAAATGCCTTACCTGGTGTTCTCGTGCCGGACACGCGGAGCAGCGAGCACTATCTGCTGTTAGGATGAATGAGAGACAACTGTCCTCTGTGCTGCGTCCCGCCTCCCCCCCCCCCCCCCTCTCTCTCTCTCTCTCTCTCTCTCTCTCTCTCTCTCTCTCTCTGACACAGTCAACAAACTGCACACAGCACTCGCGCTCCCTCTCCCCTCGCTCCCCCCTCTTCACACAGCGCGCGCAGCTGGGCGGGGTCTCGAGAAGCTCGAGAAGAAGGAGAGTGGTTTGAAATTCGAGAGGAGAGGAGACGAGGATAGAAGAGGAGAGGAGACAAGGAGAGAAGAAGAGACAAGGAAAGAAGAGGAGAGGAGAGAAAGAAAGAAGGGGAGAGGAGAGAAGGAAAGAACAGGCAAGGAGACAAGGAAAGAAGAGGAGAGGAGACAAGGAGAGAAGATAGGAGGGAAGAAGCCAAGGAAAGGAGACAAGGAGAGCAGGGATGGAGAGGATAGCAAACATCAATCAAGGCTGGACAACAATAGAAACGTAAAGGTCCCATGGCCATTTCTACTGGTCATAATTCCATTGTTGAGGTCTACTAGAATAGATTTATATTGTGCAATTTTTCAAACTCACATTGGTTTCTCATACAGCATCTCTGTAGTGGTTCATATTAGGCTAGCAAGAACATGTTTACAATTCCAATCGTATACGGGTAGTCTGCTACGTTCGGTCATTCATTGTAGCTGGCATAAAAACAATGTTTTCCCTAGCAAACTCATGTCTAGCTCTTGGTAGCCTTCTTGTTTAGCTCGGTAGCCAGTGGCGTAACAAGGTTGTGATTGGCCCCGGTGCAAATATTCTTTTGGGGCCCCCATTACCCCAAACATAGGCGCATGCTGATGCGCTCACACACGCACGGACATACACAACCACTCAGAAGCGCCACATGTACTGTATAGGCTATCAACAATAGCCTGCCCTGGCCTCAGACCACCACAGCCTGACAACGGCACACAAACTAAGAAGAGGATTAAACCTATTTCCTTGATGTTTGTCTCTGGGGGATGGACCGGCAGGCCTACATAGACCGGTCGCTATAATATAGCTTTTGATCTTGGCGTCAGGGGGTCTCAATAGCGCCATAGAGACCCCTATCGGTTGGGGCCCTTGGGGGAACTGTTGGACCACCGCCGGGCACAGCCAAATCCAGCCTCTCCTCCTGGCTGGCTGGAGAAGAAGGTTGCACAGCCACGGCCACGGATACAGCTTCACTTGTGGAGCTTGATGGCAATGATGGTGGTGAGGCAGGTGAGCTATCGTTAGCCTCCGGCTCCGGTTGCCGCTGCACAACAACATTGCTAACGTTAGCGCTCGATTTCGAGGACGATGTATGACAAAAAAAAAGGTCTATTTTTGTCAGTTTAGCTGTTACATCTCCTTGTTCTCTCTTGTCCTTTCTCTTTTGAGCGCTGCTCCTGTGCTTTGGTTTAATGTACATAATACTACTTGCTGCTGCTAGCTACAGTACAGCACAGGTTGATTAAACGGTTCGCTCGATACGCAAGGTATCACATGACATGAAAGGGAGCAAGGTCATTGGACAGACAAATTACAAATTAATTTAGGTTTCTTGGTTACTTTGAAGACAGCGTGAACCGGTCAATACCATTGGGGCCAACACACTCTCACTCCCTAAGCGTCCAATAGCGACGTTTGGTCAGTGTCCGTGGCGTCCAATTGTGACGCTCCTAGGCTCCTTCAGCGTCATAAAGGGACGCAAATAGCTTTCAACTGATTGCAATGTATTCCCATCTGCGTCGGGATTTGACGCTCATGGAAGCACGGCATTCGTTTATGTCGGCTGCCCTTAAAGGTAATGTGAGCGTCCATTCCAGGAGTAAAGGATGGGAGAAGACACTACACTACCCAGAATCCCCAGCTATCGTTTGGACTACACCATGTGCTCTGTTTGACAAACCCCGTGATAGTCCTCAAGCTCTGTGATTGGAGAGTGTGCTCCGAGGGTTAAGCCGATTCTCAGCACTTGAAATCGGATGGAACCACGGCAGACTGTCCAAAACTGGATTTGAACGGGTCCACCGCGTCCCCCCCTCCCCCACCCCGTCCCCAGAACTACATATGCTGGCTATTCTGTTTCGCAACATGTTCTCTATGGCACGTCTCTACTGGGAGTTGTAGTTTTAAAAGACGTTTTCGTATTTCCCATAATAAGAAGTTGCCAGTATTAAACTGTGTACATCCCTGGTGGTTTAGGGGACAGGAAACACTCACATTTAAAACATATAATTAATAAATGGGTGAAAATTGCTTGTGCCCATTATGGGCAGTATTAATATATACCCACACGACAGCTAAGGTCAGAAGAGCTTTATTTAACAGCTGGTCTTATGTGTGTGACCCCTGTGATAACATTACATTACATTAATTGATAAGCCTGAAACATGCACTTGTCAAGGTTCAGAGGCACATTGTGCAAATATGGCAGTAGCCATCGATCAGCTTAAGATAAGATATACTTTATTGATCCCAAGTTGGAACATTTGCGTTACATCAGCATGTGTAGCAGTTAAATATGCAGTTGTGTTTATTTGAAAATCATTTAGTATAGTCACACAAATTCTGTGTTTTATATTCAACAATTCTGTGTTCTTTATTTATTGATTGTTCAATACCTGACAAGGCCGGAGATGAAAAATACATCTACATATATCTACATACATCTTATAAGAGTATAATACATTATGTATAATATCAGTTAAAATAAGTGCTTCAACATAGTTAACATTGCTGGAGGTATGCACAAATATTGATGGATGTCTTGTAATGCACTATTGAGGAACCTGCAACCCAAGTTTTTCATTCAGTGCAGAACTACACCACAGTTGTGTAGGCCTATATGATATGTCAATAAACCTTATAAAATCTTGAAATCTTGAAAGGGATGTGCAAAATAGTCATTACATACAGTCTTTAATTAACTATTAGTAGAGAATAACGAGTAATGAATATACTTTATAGGGATCGTATTAATATCTAATAATAAAATTAATTAAATTCAATAACATGCTTTAACCACCAGGTGTCCCTTTATATCAGCTGTGCACCTTTATGGTGTAAATACAGCCTATCTACCAATTGGATCAAATATAAAAGTGAGCCGAATTAGTGTTGATACTGCAAGGAGACGTATTGTGTGAAAAGAAATGTAAGATGTTGTTTAATGGCTGATATATTTATGATCCACGTCACGTTTTCAGTTCCTCATGTTTGTCTTCTCATCAGGGCTCTATAGAACTACGGCAGATATGTAATATGTAATGCAGCCGAACCGTGTATTACAATGCCGTTATGTGATGACTTTCAAAGAGAAAAGCAAGCACACTCGGAATAAGGTATTATTATTATTTTTAAAAAATGTTTTCGGTCTGTTTCCGGTATTTGTTAATGACGATGTGCTGTGAGATGTGAGACTGGAATTGCACAGGGGGGAAATAACGTAGGCTATCTTTAGATGCGGATGTTGTTAAACTAATATGTTTAGGCCGTGGACCAACACTATACATTGACGGGGAAGGGGGTAGCAATAAAGATAACACCATTAAACAGTTACACAACATAACAGAAATAATATCGATAGCAGCGTCCCTAGCAACCACCTTGGTAACAATGAAAACGTCGCAATTTCCTGAAGTAATCTTCGTAATAACTAGCAAACTAAAGATCATGTACATCCACTGCACACATAATCTGAAATAACAACTCATATTTCTCGCATCAAATGACATCAAAACGCATTTTAATGGCCAAACTAACTTTAAAATAGGCATTTTCTACCGAGAATAAAACGAATTTCGGCCATGTTTTCTTTTTCTGCAGGGAGAAATTTGAAGATCATGTGACATAGACGCCAGCCATCGGAATGAATGGTGAAAAAAACGGGGTTTGTCAAACAGAGCACATGGTGTAGTCCAAACGATAGCTGGGGATTCTGGGTAGTGTAGTGTCTTCTGCCATCCTTTACTCAGAAAAAATATTTGTTTCTCCGAATCGAAGGGGAAAAATACAAAAGCATTGCACACAATTTAAACCAATCAATGTTGTGGAATTAACAAGGATAATCTGGTGTTTTTTAGTCGATGAGTAGTGCAGATATCACTGTAAAATCAATCGACAGTAAGAGGAATACTTACTTCCGGGTGTACAATTCTCCGTTATCCAATGGGAATGGACGCTCACATTGCCTTTAAGGGCAGCCGGCATAAACGAATGCCGTGCTTCCATGAGCGTCAAATCCCGACGCAGATGGGAATACATTGCAATCAGTTGAAAGCTATTTGCGTCCCTTTATGACGCTGAAGGAGCCTAGGAGCGTCACAATTGGACGCCATGGACACTGACCAAACGTCGCTATTGGACGCTTAGGGAGTGAGAGTGTGTTGTTGGGGCCGCAAACAAAATACATATAAAAATATATATTAAAGAATCTTTTTTTTTTTAGATTTTTGCATGGGCCCCTGGCCGGCTCTGGGCCCCGGTGCGTCGCACCGGCTGCACCGTCGATAGTTACGCCACTGTCGGTAGCATACACGCTAGGAACGCCAACTATAATGTAATTAAGTTTTGCGACTAACCGTACGGTAAATCACCCGGAGTATACTGTCTATGAGGATTTTGTGTGTGAATGCAGACATTCTCCTGCTATGAGATACATGTAAGGCCATCTGATAACATTGGAGTTTATATATGGAAATGCTAGCAACTTAGTTAGCCCAGTTAGTACTGTGTCAATGGCTTAGCAGCCCGAAAAACGTTTAGCCATTTAAACAGTCATGGTAGATACCTTGTTTGTTTTAAACATTATAAATACACAAACAACAATGAATACTTACAGGTTGTGTACCCGAATCTCCCGCTGCAGGAACAGCATCGTTCTTCAGTGCCCGACGCTGTGCATATCCGGCATGAATCGCTGAAAGGTTTGTGAAGCTTTGTTTCGTGAAATGCTGGCAGAGGGTGTGGCCTCTGGGTGTTCACACGTCACAGAACCCAGGAAGCAAACAATGGAAAAAGAGAAATGTCCAACGAGGCGTTCTGGGGCAGCACAGACAGGTCTTCTCTGTGTTAGAGTTTTACTCCCTACAGGGTGTACTTTGAGGGTCTGTGACTCTGCAGACCGTTTACATGCAGGAAAAGCTTCATAACACAAGGGGACGGGTACTAACCAGAAAAGCATGACATGGGACCTTTAAAGGAAAGGACAAGAAAGAAGAGAAGAGGGAGGTACTGAAAAGTAAAAAGATGAGCAGCTCTCCTGTTCATTGTTGTATTAAGTATTGTGTGTATTTGCTCGTATTACTGTTGTGTAGAAGTTATATTTAAATGATTTGCAATGTGAGGAAGGGAAAGTACAACTAAAGGACAAATGAAGAAAGGAATGTAGCTAAGCGAGAAATTTTACAAGGGAAAGGAAAAACCAAAACGATGAGGAGAATTTAAAACCAAGAGAGACAGAATGGGAAAACGAAGGAAAGGGGGATGAAGATGATTGGGAAAGAGAGGAGAGAAGAGAGGAAAGGGGAGATGAGTGATACATGATTAAAGGAATATAGTGGAAGTATACACTAATATATAATAATAATATATATTAGTGTACAGAGCTATAATAAAAGAGAGGAGAGAAAACCGAGCGTTCATTAACAGCAACAGGAAGCTCCTCTAACACTAATATGATGCATGTTTCAAACATACGGCACGCATCGGGATGACTTTGCAAAGTGTCAAAACTACAGAGAAGAAATTCACTGCAATGTTCACAACTTTGATCTATTGTCTATATATTATACATGAACAGGGATACCTTAACCTTCCCCCTCAACAGTTCCCTCTTTAGTTTGGCTGGTGGTGTGTCAGGATTGCTACACAGATGTTGAAATGAATGTATCTGTATAGATCTGTGAGTGATCTGTGTGTTGTATCTTATTTGTCCTAAGAAATGTCAGGTTGTTCATATGTTTTGTGAAAAGATAGTTAATTGAATGTGAAGATTTTCAGAATGTACTTTTTTCACTAAAACAAACACATTTGGAGTTGTTGTTATGTATAGCTTATTATGTTGTGTGTACTGTTCCGGCTGTATGTGGCCCCTGAACTAAAATGAGTTTGACACCCCGCTCTAATACCTACATGTGTAGTACATGACCATTGCATGTATGTGTAATGTGTATTTGTGAAGTGCTTTGAGCATCTGGAAAAGTGCTATAATAAATATAAAGAATTAATTATTATTATGTGTATGTAGCAGGCTCCACAGTTTAACACCACCTCAGTTCCACTCGGAGAGGAGAGGGCTGATAGATGGAGAGGAGGCGTTCTTCAGAGTGGAACGGCTCAATTACTTACTGTGCGGCTGAGTTCTGCTGAGCCGGCACAGACTCAGGCCTTCAATCAGTCTGTCAGACCGACAGGCTGGGCAGTGTGCACCTCCCCCCCGTCAGCTCCTCCTCTCCTCCTCTCCTCCTCTCCTCCCCTCCTTCAGCTCCTTCTGCTCCTTCTGCCACCACACCTTGTTTTTGAAATGGTAGCTCCTCTTCCAGAAATGTGTTAACAAAAAAGTGAGAAGCCATTTCGCAGAAGAGTCCGACTTGGTAAACATTGTACTTTATTACCAGTTCAAACTGTGGAATAGGGCTCTTTCTGAAGCGTGTGTGTATCATGGGTGATAGGAATGCTTTCCTTAGGCATGAATCCAGTTATACATTTGTTGTTGTTTAAAATATCTAAAATCCCTTGCAACTAAACCTAACCCTAAACCTCCTGGTCTGAATGAGGTGAGGCCAATGTAATGTAATACTGACCAGCAGGGGCCAGCTGTTCCAAAGGGAAGATTACATAGAAGTCTATGAAAACATTATTCTACCTCTCAATTGGTTATTACCTCAGTAAACATTTTCCTCATGGGTTTTGCTTGGAGTTTACACCATGGTGCTCATTTATAAACACATTTGAGTGAATTCATTAACATTATCAAAGAGAGGAGAAATGCATGAAGCTAAATGGTTTCATTAAACCATTAACCCGCACCAAATCCTCTGACCACATGGACTCCCAGACTCTGGAGCTCTCTCCCCTCACACATCCCACAGTCTGCACCCACCACACCCACCTGTTCAGACCACCCTGGACTCACTGCAGTGCTACACGTCCCCTATCCTTTTGCACTGTTTTGAACCTTTCTTTAGAATATTTTATGAATTGTACGGTGTACGGTGCTTTGAAAGGCGCCTCTAAATAAAATGTTTTATTATTATTAAGAGGAGAAAAGAAGACTTGTGGCTAAAGAGGGGCAATTTATCCCCCTGGGCACTGCAGAGGAGGCATTCTTCAGAGTGGAGCGGCTCAATTACTTACTGTGCGGCTGAGTTCTGCTGAGCCAGCACAGACTCAGGCCTTCAATCAGTCTGTCAGACCGACAGGCTGGGCAGTGTGCACCTCCTTCCCCCCGTCAGCTCCTCCTCTCCTCCTCTCCTCCTCTCCTTCCCCCCGTCAGCTCCTCCTCTCCTCCTCTCCTCCTCTCCTTCCTCCCGTCAGCTCCTCCTCTCCTCCTCTTCTTCCTCCCGTCAGCTCCTCCTCTCCTCCTCTCCTCCTCTCCTCCTCTCCTTCCTCCCATCAGCTCCTCCTCCTCCCTCCTCCTCTCCTCCTCTCCTCCTCTCCTCCTCTCCTCTCCTCCTTCAGCTCCTTCTGCTCCTTCAGCCACCATACCTTGTTTTTGAATTGGTAGCTCCTCTTCCAGAAATGTGTCCACAAAAAAGTGAGAACGCAGAAGCCATGACTTGAAGACATGACTGTTTTTAACCTTTCTTTAGAATATTTTATGACTTGTATGGTGTCCTTGGGTGCTTTGAAAGGCGTCTCTAAATAAAATGTTTTATTATTATTAAGAAGAGAAAAGATTGAGGACTTGTGGCTAAAGAGGGGCAATTTCTCCTACTGGGCACTGCAGAGGGCCCTTCAGCAAAGCACTGAACCCCCAACTGCTCGAGGTGCCAGACCATGGGTAATCCCTCTCCCCCATAGCATCTCTCCAGCAATGCATGCGTATAGCTCCGATAATGTATGACAAATAACACTACAGTGGAACTTGAATTACCCCTTGAGGGGATAATAAAGGAACCTATTAGAAAAGTGATTGGCTATATGACCCTACTATGACCTCTGATGCACTATAAATGTCACTAGCAAAATCACTGTACACAGACACACACACACACACACACACACACACACACACACACACACACACACACACACACACACACACACACACACACACACACACACACACACACACACACACACACACACACACACACACACACACACACACACACACACACACACACACACACACACACACACACACACACACACACACACACACACACACTTTGACTTCAGCATGGGTCTCACACTAGCCCACCTGCTCCGTGGAGACTACATGAAACCAGCGGAGGTGACAGACAGCGGCATCAGAGACGTATTCCAGACACAATCAGATTGGAGACAGTTGATCAAATGATGCGTCTCTATCCATGCAATCATGTCAATTATAAGTTGAGTTTGTTTATGTACATAAAACAATATACCCAATAAACAATGCATTAATAAAGACACTCATGTGTAAATGAGTTGGTTGGTGTTAATGAGGTTTTTAATGTGTGTCATCAGAGCAGACCATTACCAGTATGCTTGTTATTGACTATAATACATTACAATGACTACAAGTACATCATCTCAACTATATTGTGTTTGTGTTTGGGACAGGTGTGTTTACATTATATTAAAGTAATTGTTAAAAATATATGGGCAAAACTATTAAGATTGTTAGTTTAAGGGAAATATGTGGTCGCCACGGAGGAGCAAGCTCTGTGAGCGAGCGAGACAGAGAGAGAGAGAGAGAGAGAGAGAGAGAGAGAGAGAGAGAGAGACACAGAGAGAGAGAGACATAGAGAGAGACACAGAGAGAGAGAGACAGAGAGACAGAGACAGAGAGAGAGACAGAGAGACAGAGAGAGACAGAGACAGAGACAGAGAGAGAGAGAGATTTTTTTTGAAAACACTTTTATTTAGAATTTCAACAAACTAAAATGTCCGCTTACTTACATTGAGAGAGAAATTCCATTGTTTTCCTTACACAAAGACAGAGTTAAAAGTGAGCTCCTCCCCCACCACAGAGCAAACAGCTGTAGTGAAACACCACCGGGTTAAGAACTCTTCCATGCTTCTCATCAGACAGTGAAACCTAAAATCTACGCTCACTCGTGCCTTTACCAAAGATAAAAACATGTGATTGAGCTGCTGACCGGCTGTACTGTTTATTCTGTTTTTCCTGCTTTTGTAGATCGATATTTTTGCCTGCCCCACAATAAAATTCAACAGTTCCCACTTCCCTGCATTCTGCTTCTTGTAGCCAGCACCACAGATGAAAGCAGTCTCTGTAAAAACCTCCCCACAGTCTAAAAACACAGTTTTTAAAACATTAAAAAGAGGCTTCAGCCTGTGGCAGTCCAGGTAGCAGTGAGTGATTGTCTCTCTGTGAGTGCAGAACGGACACTCGGAGGACACGGTGGGGTTTATCTTCGACACAAAGGCGTTAACGCCCAGGGCCCCGTGGAGGATCCTCCACTGCAGGTCTCCTGACCGCTTGTTCAGTGGAGGTTTGTAGAAGAGCCTCCACACCGGTTCACAGGCCCCCGGGCCGTTAAGCCTCTGTTTCCACACCGTGTCTCTCCTCTCGCTTAGCTTCTGCTTGTTCAGGGCCAGAGTGCAGAGTCTATAAAAACCTTTCCCATTCAGCATATGGAAGTCCGCATGGAGTCTGTGTTTGAGTCCATCCTGGTCTGCTAAAATCCCAATGTCCGGAAAAGGGTCCCCTTCATCAGGGGTTTCCTTTCTGTTTGAATACTCCCGCAGCATCTCCATCTCATCGTCAGATAGCCTTTGAACCCACTCGTTCAGGATGGTTCTGGTGTGGCGGGCCGACTTCAGGCCGAGCAGAGAGGCCACGGCCTCGGTGTTGTGGAGTCCAGGACCTGCAGCATCCACGATGTTCCTCAGCTTCACGACCCCAACGGACTGAAGCCTCTCAGTGAGTGCAGGTCTGCTGCCGTCCTGGACGTCCAGCCGGGCCCCCCACACCAGAGGCTCTTCCAGGAGCCAGAACAGAGATGCTGCGGGACCCACTCTGGCCCATTTAAAAAGTGTCCATACTTTAAAAAGTCCTTTGTAAAACGGAGGCAAAACACACACACGAGTAAAATCACAGTTTGTTAAAAACAATGACGCATCCAAACCCAGGCCTGCTACCCCCCTTAAAATGGTGCTGGCTACCGGCCCCCAGACGACATCATCGTTTCCTGTCAGGTATCTTTGTAAAAACTGGAGTTTAAAAGCAGCTGCTCGACTCTCCAGGTGCACCAACCCTTGCCCCCCTTCTTCCTTTGGCAGGTACAGCGTGCACTGAGGAACCCAGTGCAACTTGTCCCAAAATAAATTTAAAATAATGCCTTGCAGCTTTTTTAAAAGACCAACAGGGGGCTCCACACACTTTAACTTATGCCAGAGGCTGGATGCTACCAGGTTGTTGATGACTAGCACCCTGCCTCTGTAGGACATGTGGGGAAGCAACCAGCGCCACTTGTTGAGCTTCCCCTCCACCTTTTCTAAAACCCCTTCCCAGTTTTTCTCCAGTGTGACCTCATCTCCAAGATGGACCCCCAGATACCTTAGACCCCCCCCCTCTTCCATGTCAACCCACCTGGGAGTTGAGGGAGGCCACCAGTCCACTCCCCCACTGCTAGGGCCTCACTCTTAGCCCAGTTGACCTTTGCAGAGGAGATCTTTTGGAAAATATCCACCACCTGCCCTAGCTTTAAAACATCCTGTTGATTTTTTATAAAAACAATGATGTCGTCTGCATAGGCCGATAAAATAAAACGTGTATTAAAACCAGGTAAAACCAGACCCTCGTTAAAAGAGCGGATATTATGTAGCATTGGTTCTATTGCCAGTGTGTACAACATGCCTGACATCGAGCAGCCTTGTCTTATCCCCCTGGTCACATTAAAGGGTCTAGACAGACCGCCATTTATCTTAAGCACACTCTCAATGTTCACATACATCACCTTTATCTTGGCGATAAAGCCCGGGCTGAAGCCGAACCTCTCCAGCACCTTCCATAGGTAACGGTGCTCAACCCGGTCGAAAGCCTTTTCCTGGTCTAATGAAACCAGACCAGTGTCGAAACCCAAAGAACCAGAGACTTCCAAAATATCACGAATTAGTGACACATTGTCAACAATTGACCTGCCGGGCACACAGTATGTCTGGGTCCGGTCTACCACCTGGTCCATCACCTTCCTCAGCCTGGAGGACAGGGCCCTGGACAGCAGCTTGTAGTCGGTGCACAGCAGAGAGACAGGCCTCCAGTTCTTTATTTCCTGTAGGTCACCTTTTTTCGGAAGGAGTGTTAAAACGGCTCTTCTGCAGCTCAGAGGGAGGAAAGAGTCATTAAAACTTTCATTAAAAAGGTCCATTAGATCCTCTTTTAAAAAGTCCCAAAATGTCTTGTAGAACTCTGGGGGGAGGCCATCTATTCCAGGGGCCTTCCCCCCCTGCATGCTCTTGAGTGCTGCACACAGTTCCTCCTCAGTCAGGGGCCCGTCCAGCTCTTTGTTCGTCTCCTCAGACACTGTTGGTAGGCCCCTGCAGAACAGATTAAAACCTCCATCGTCTTCACTGTACTCACTGGTGAAGAGGTCGCAGTAGAAGTCCACCGCTCTCTGCCGGATCTGGCTGTTCTCCGTCAGCTGCTGTCCTCCTGCTGACCTCAGAGTGTGGATCAGCCTGCCTTGCTCGTTCTTCTTCTCCAGACTGAAGAAGTACTTTGTGGGCGAATCCATCATGGAAGCGCTCTGGAATCGGGACCGGACCAGCGCCCCCTGTGCTCTAGAACCCAGCAGGTCTGCCAAAATGGCTTTTTTAGATTTGAGGTCTTCAATACAACCTGGATTTCCTGTGGACTCTGCAAAGCTCTGCAGTTCCACTATTTCCATCTCCAGATCTCTCATAGACTTGGTGATGTCACGAGAAACATTGAGAGTGTACTGAAGACAAAGCTGCTTGATGTCGGCTTTCCCACAATCCCACCATTGCTTCAAAGAGTTAAAATCCCCCTTTCTTTCTCTAAAACCTTTCCAAAAATAAATAAAAACCTCTCTAAAATGTGTGTCTAAAAGCAGAGCAGTGTTAAAATGCCAATACGCAGACTTGCTTTTTATGTTGGCAATAAAAAACATCACACATCACAAGGGAGTGGTCAGAGAACCCAACAGGCAATACAGCACACTTTCTAACAACATTAAAATGGTGCTTAAAACAATAGAACCTGTCCAGCCGGGCCGTTGATAAAAGGTTCTCCCTCGTGTGGACCCATGTGTACTGTCTGTGATGTGTGTGATGCTCTCTCCAGATGTCTGAAAGACTATGTGTTGCTATTAACTGTGTCATGGCTCTTTTGGATGCAGCATGAGGTTCCCTATGGTTCCTATCTAGCTCGTCATCCTGTGTGCAGTTAAAATCTCCCCCTAAAAATAAAAACTCTTCTGGTTCACACTCACTTAAAACAGCGCTGAGCTCGTTTAAAAACTGAACTCTGGCAGGACCTGAGTTAGGAGCGTACACGTTGATAAAAACCAGATTAAAAAGCTCATAGTTGGCTCTCACCACCAGCATTCTGCCCTTTACTATTTCTTCCACTGTGTGGGACTTGGGGATAAAGCCTTTAGCAAACAGGACTGCCACTCCTGCACTAGTGCTGCTAAGAGCACTTAAGACCACCTCCCCCTCCCACTCCCTCCTCCAGTCCGTCCCGTTTAAAGTGTCACTGTGCGTTTCTTGCTACATTTACTTTTTTTAATTTTAAAAGCTCATAAATACAAGCCCTCTTCCCCACATCCCTAGCTCCATTGACATTTATAGTGCACACTTTAAAATCACTCATTAAAAAGGATGTGAGGAGAGACACACCACTTAAGAACAACAAGTACGTTAAAACCAGCATCCTAGCTAGCTGTACATATCCTTTTCTTCTTCATTTAAAATCTCTCGCTTTAACTTCCCTTTCAGGACCTTCAAGCGATAAGACTCCTGCTCAGTGAAGAGATGCATCTGAGCGTTCACTGACTGTAGCAACAAGCTCTTGTCAGTAAAGAACTCTTCTACTTTAACTAACCTTTTGCTTTTTGTTTTTTTAAGAAAAGCTTTGATTTGCTGCACTTTAAAAAACGGACTTTTAATTTGTGAGACGGTGAGAGACTGACTTTCCTCATCAGTGTCCTCTTCCTCCTCATCTTCAACTTCCTCATCCTCCTGCATCAATTCTTCCTCACTTTCTTCCTTTTCTGCCTCCTTCACCTCCTCCACCTTTTCCTCCTCTCTCACTGCCACCCTTTTGGCCTGAGAGACTTCCTCTTTCTGTTTTCTTTTCTTTGGACAAGCTTGAGCTTCAATGTTCTCTTTGCTTGCAGCGGTTTCAGAGACTTCCACCGTCTCCACTGTTTCTTTCGGGACAACCTTTTCCCCCACATCAACCACAATGTCACTTTTTCCATTATTTTCCTCATCACTCTTTTTTTCCCCAGAGTTTTCCTTGTCCTGCTTAGGGAGCTCTGAAACCCCATCCTTCTTTGGAGGCTTTGAAGGACTCTCACCTTGCTTTGAGGGACTCTCACCCTGCTTCAGGGGCCCCTCAGTGGGGTTTCCTGCTGCTTCTGTTTCAGCAGGAGTCTCCTTTGGATTTGTGTCCTGTTTTTTATTTCCCCCCCCCCTCCTCCTGGTTTCTATTTGTGTCCTGATTTCTATTTTTTTCCTCCGCCTCCTGATTTTTACTTTTTTCCCCCTCCTCCCCCTGCTTTTTATTTTTTCCCGGACACGCTCTGGCCAAGGCAAGGCAAGGCAAGGCAAGTTTATTTATAGAGCACTTTTCAACGCAAGGCAATTCAAAGTGCTTTACAAAAAAAAAAAAAAAAAAAAATGAAAGACATTAAACATTAAGAAAAGCTAATCAAATAAACATTAAGAAAAAAAAATACATGGATAAAAGTTACAGTGCAGTCTAAAATATAAATAGTTCAATTAACATTACAAGAAAAAGTACATGGATAAAAGTTACAGTGCAGTTTAAGATATGAATAGTTCAAATAAAAGCAGCGACAAAAAGAAAAGTCTTCAGCCTGGATTTAAAAGTAGTCAGAGTTGCAGCGGACCTGCAGGTTTCTGGGAGTTTGTTCCAGATATTTGGAGCATAATAACTGAACGCTGCTTTACCATGTTTAGTTCTGACTCTGGGGACAGAAAGCTGACCAGTCCCTGAAGACCTGAGAGATCTGGATGGTTCATAGTTTAGCAGGAGGTCAGAAATGTATTTTGGGCCTAAACCATTCAGTGCTTTATAAACCAGCAGCAGTATTTTGAAATCTATTCTTTGACACACAGGAAGCCAGTGTAAAGACTTCAGAACAGGAGTGATGTGATCCACTTTCTTAGTGTTAGTGAGGACTCGAGCAGCGGCGTTCTGAATCAGCTGCAGCTTTCTAATAGATTTTTTAGTGAGACCTGTGAAGACACCATTGCAGTAGTCGAGTGCCCCTCCTCCCCGCATTCGAAGCACTTGACAGGCCCCGAGTTTACAAACATTACATAATTAAAATCATCCAACTTTAGACTTAACACCAGATTAAGTTCCTCGTCTCTCTTATTGAGAATCATGAGGACACTTCTCCTGTGAGACACCACGTGCTTTAGCAGTGGAGATCTGCAGCCCGAGGACAACTTCCTGATGGAGGACACTATCTTGTCGTATTTAGACAGCTCTTTCACCAGAAAGTCATCCCGTATGAACGGCGGGATATTCGAGATCATTACCCTTGTAGCAGGGGTGGTTAGTGGAGACACGGAAATGAAAGTTTCATTCACAACGATCCCGGTCTCCACCACTTTGTTCGCTTTCCCCTCCGTGTCCACAAATATCACCACCCCGCCGTTCATCCGAGCCGCAGACCTGATGCTGCCGTGCCCCACTAAGGCCCCCACAGCCAGGCTGCACTCCTCCACCGAGCACGGTGTCATCGGAGAAATTTTAAAACCATGCTTACGACTCAGCCGGGCATAGTCCATGCTGTAGCCGCGTCACACACACAGACACACACAAACACACACCACACACACCCAAAACACGAGAAAACACCAACAATCAAACGTTTAAACCATACACACAATACACACAACTTACAACATTAAACAAGAAATATATTAGTGGAAAACGTGTGAAAAAGTTAGTAACTCACTCACACTACGCTCCTCCGACCGTTCCTCACACATTCACTCAGAGAGAGAGAGACAGAGAGAGAGAGAGAGAGAGAGAGAGAGAGAGAGCACACCTTTATCTATTTAACATAGCCTAGTAAACATAGGTAACTAGGTAACATAAGATCAGAATAAACAAGTTCAAATGATTTGTTATTGGTTGTGATCATATTCTAAAGATGTTTGGATCATTGAAAAGTAAACAGCTCCCTTTCATAGAGTGTTGAGAGCTGTATCCATACATTCATGTTGTGCTCAAAGTGCACCAGATTGATGCATTTCACTTCAACATTTAAAAAACATCTTCCTGGGGGTGCATGCCCCCGGACCCCCCTAGAGGAGGTGAGGACCCCCCTAGAGGAGGTGAAGACCCCCCCTAGAGGAGGTGAGGTCCACCCCCAAATAAAGCAGGTTAAAATAATTAGATTGAATACATGTTATTTGAGTAAACACTGAAAACGGGTCCCACAGACCCAAACAGCACACAAAGGTTAAAGGTCAGCATATCATAATGTTAAAATGTGCTAAATATTTACACTGCAAAAAACTAAAAAAGAGGAGTAAAAGTAGCTCACGACTTGTTTTATTTTTTGAGAGTAGCTCTCATCCTAAAAGAGGTTGTAGACCCCTGTTATAGAACGATACATTTGACAATTTTAAACTTGGCCTACCAGTTTATTGGAGCGCTGAGGAACAGGTGGGGCTTGAAGAGGCCCACCTGTTCAAAGTGGGGAATGAGAGGACAAGTGTGACTGCTCTAACCCCACGGCAACCGAGCTGAGAGATTTGCTGACTCAATATTTTAATGGAATCAAGAAGGTACAAATATTGAATCCATTGTTTCTTTTATCGATCCTGCTTGTATCAAAAATGCATATGATCAGCCAGTCTTGCAGAAAGCAAAGGTTAGTTGTTGATGAATACATTTTGTCGTTAAAATGACCAATTCCTCTTTCCACTGTTTGGGTATTTGGCCCACGGACAGCTGGTTGCTGTTTCTGAGTGTTACAAAGCAGGCTGTTCATTTTGTTCAGTGACAGAAACATGTTGCAAAGCTGAACCTTTCTCCAGCGACAGATGGTGCTCGCTCTCCCTCGGTGGTGGAGCTTCTACTGTTACGATCTGTCTGTGTTGTGTTTTTGTCATGTCTGGTTCTGTCTTTGGTTTCCTGTCTCTGTGTTTCCCCTCCTGTCTTGTCTGTTACTGCTGATTGTGTGCACCTGGTGCCCTGTGTTGTCTCCTCCCCCCTCACATGTGTCCTTTTCAGTTGATTAGTTTGTGTGCATTTAGGTTCTGGTTTTTCTGTTGGTCTTTGTTGGATTATTTGATGTTGTTGGAAGGTTTTTTGTTCAGAGGGATTTTTGTGTTTTTTGCCTTGCCTTATTTTTATTTTGTTGCTAGTTTTTGAAATAAAAGTATCTTTCGAATTTGGATATTCTGCTTTTGGGTCCTGTGTACCTTTCCCTCCAGCCGTGACAGAATAATCCTACCAAAAATGGACCCAGTGGATATTGAGGATTTTGAGTTAGATCTGTTCAATCTAGACTTTTCCCTTCAATGTTATTTTGCCGAGTGGAGTGTAACCTCGTAACGAAGGGACAAAGAAGACATCCTCAAAAAGGCTCAAATGGAGGTGTCTAACATGCCATGGTTGAGAAACTCGTCTCCATTTTCTGACCCTTTTTTGGGATCCCGCCTGGCGTTTGGAGGTCCACGGAGTCTTCAAAAGACCTCTAAGAGACGTAAGGTCAGGAAGCCAGCTTGTACTCAGGTACCGGTCCCAGCAGCCATGGTCCGCGCTCCAGAACCGGACCTGACAGCCATGTCTCTGTGCTCCAGTACCATCCCACACAGCCATGGTTCCATGTTCCGCTTCCGTGCCCAGCAGCCATGGATCCGTGCACCAGTACCGGCCCACACAGCCATGCTTCTGTGCTCCATTACCTGGCTCACACAGCCAGGGTCCAGGCTTCTGTTCCGTGCCCAGCAGCCATGGTCCCTGCTCCAGTACCGGCCCACACAGCCAGTTTCAGCTCCAGTACTGGCTCCCCGGCCAACGCCAGCCCCTCGTGTTCTGTCGGTGGTCTGGCCCACTCCAGCTCCCCGTGTCCTGTCGATGTACCGTACTTTCAAGTCACCTCTCCAGTTCCCTCTCGAGTCTCCTCTCGAGTATCTTCTCAAGTCTCCTCTCGAGTCTCCTCTCAAGTTCCTTCACAGGTCATCTCTCGAGTCTCCTCTCAAGTTCACTCTCAAGTCACCTCTCGAGTCTCCTCTCGAGTTCCCTCTCTAGTCTCCTCTCGAGTTCCCTCTCTAGTCTCCTCTCGAGTTCCCTGTCGAGTCTCCTCTCGAGTTCCCTCTCGAGTCCGCTTTTAAGTCACCTCTCGAGTCCCCTCTCAAGTCCCTACCCAATGTCCAGTGCCATTTATCCCACTAGTTCAAGCCATCATACGGTATGCAGTGTTTCCCCTAGGATGGAGTCATAGCAGCGGTGCTAAGGCCCAGCATAATGTGAGCGCGGAGCGCGTGGATTTTTTCAGTGTGTGCGCGTGTGAAGTGCGCCCCGCCAATTTGTTTCTATGAGTCTGCCAGCACAAGAAAGGCTCTTGAGGCCTAGTACCAGGGCCGGTTCTAGACAATTTGCTGCCCTAGGTGAGATTTTATATATAAAGAATAAATGAAAAATCTCTACAAAAGACAAATACACTACAAAAACAGAAATATACGTCAAAATGGCTTGAAATGTATTCATTATTGTATGAACATGTTTCAATTGGGGGGTGGACGTCACATCCTCTAGGGGGGTCCGGCGTATGCCCCCCGGGAAGATTTTTTGAACATTTTAAAGTAAAATGCTTCAATCTGGTAAACTTTGAGCACACAATTACTAGAGACTAGATCTAGGGGGTACAACTCTAAAACACTCATATGAAAAAGATCGGTTTACATTTTAATAATCAAATAAGTATATGAACATAACCAATAACCTACCATAGCCAATAACAAATAAATGTAGCTTATTTTATTTTTGTTGTTCATTCATATCTTATTTTACCTAGTTTATTTATTTATGCATATTTTTGTATCTCTCCAACTTTAAACAATATTTTTGGATTACTGTCCTATAGTATACATTGTAATCATTTCAAACCTGTTTCTATTTATCCTAATAATTATAAAGGAGTGCCTTGGAAATATGTGTTTCCACCCACTAAGATGACTTAGACTAAAATTAAACACTCAGAGGCCTTTACCTCACTGAGCCTCTCAGTCTGACAGGAGAGCTCTCCTCCACCCTGGTTGTATAGAAACATCTACTTCTTATATCCGTTAGCGCAGCTAGCACCAGATTCAAATAACAACAGCGTCGGTACCGGTGCGCCCTCTCTCTCTCTCCCTCGCTGGCTCTCTCGCTCCCACGCTCGCACTTTGGCTGTGAGCTGCGGGTGCCTGATAAGCCAACATCCCCCACTTTCATCACTTACAGCGCCCATCGTACAGGGCAAATGAAAAGTGTAACCGGGGTGAAAAGGGTGTTACATTTACTTAATTATGAATGTTGTTAAATCAAGGCCGAAAGTTAGGATGAGTGCCAACGGTCAAAAATGTTTTTTCCCCTCCCAGAGCTACCAGCGCAGCGCCCCCCAGATCTGGCGCCAAAAATCGGCCCTGCCTAGTACATACAGTGGCAATGTCTCAAGATTTTTAGCAAAAATACACCTTTATTGAACATACAGTAACACAAATACTACAAATCCACATAACAAACAATCAAAAATGAAAAAGGGTCACCAGGGTCTTTTTTTTTTTTTTGGGTACGTGGCTGGCGCCCCCTAGCAGCGGAGCGCATATTTCAGCAGCGGCGCTGCGCCGCCACTATTTGTATATAGGGGAAACACTGGTATGTATGTATGTATTGAATGTGTGTGTGTATACAGGGGCGCCATTTACCGACATGTAAGTGCTTGGACCAGAAGGGGGCCCCAAATAAAGTAGATTACTTAAACACTTTACTGGCATTGATCCGGACCATTGACCTTGCATAAAATTCACAAGTGGACCTTTAACAAAAAAGTTTGAGTACCCCTGCTTTAGACAATAAGAAATATAAAGTTAACCGTTGAGTTGCTCAGTTTTTTTAGATTGTCAATACTATTACTTTATAACTAATATCTCAGGTTAAGAGGCACCTTCAAATAAAGATTGGTCTTTAAATACATTTAGTTGATTTTGTCTTTTGAATTGTTTGTCTTAAGTCAAGGATCTATAACTGGTAGCCTACTTATAGTTTTAATGATAGTCTAGTTATAATGTTTGGAGGAGGCATCACAGGTAGGAGCACTAACTAGCTACCATCACATGTACCTTAGTTTGACTTAAATGTATTAAACATATAATTAAGTGATAGCAAAATATAAATAACTAATGTCATGCAAACATATTAATATTTGCTTGATTCCAGTGTTGAATTTAGCACAATTGCATACAAACGTCAATGGATTTTAAGATTTTGAAGTATTGTGCTAAAAACTCAATAACTGTAAATAAGCTGAATAGTTTCATGTCCGCTTACCTTAGAAACGTAAAATGCGACGGCAGTGTGCAGACGGGGAGCATGTTAGCTTAGCTTGGTAGCCTCAGCTAGCTCTGGAGCTTCCAGCTCGGTGGCAGCAGGTCCCGCCTCGGCTCTGCCTCTTTGCCCTTATTTGGATCAGGCTGCAGCAGGCAGGAGTTGGACTCTGACGTCACTGTCGAGACGTTAGTGGCCGACACCGCCTACTTTAGGCTTCTCAGCAACTCTGCCAAATCCTATGTGTGACGTCACGGACCTGTAAGAAATTAAAATCTATATTGAATGACGTAATTTAGCTTGAACACAAAGTAAGCTCAAAACTGTTTTATTCTGAAAACAGTTCCGGTTCAAGTTTATTTTGAAAAGCTGTATTGAAAGGCGTTGCCGTTGACAACAATGGCCGCTTTCGGTTTTACGTTAACATCGATTACAGCCCTTAAAATGTATTAAATAAAAAGTAATGAAAGAGTGTATGAGGAGAAAAGGCGTGTGGAGTTATGCAATGAATACGCAACGTCTAAATCCTCTGTTTTACGCGATATCAGACATAGAAGAAAGTGGTGGGAGGACCCCCGTCACCGGCCGCCATTGAAGAGGAGGAGCTCTGAATGAGATACAGGCCGTTTCTCAATCTCGAGGGTGCTGGCTTGGTAGTCGCGTACTTCCAAGTCACTTCCTTCAGAAACGAAGAAAGTATGCTTCCAAGCCACGGCTTCGGAAAACGAAGAAGAATGGAACAGGCTAACAAGTGTGCCACTCTCTCTAACGGTTTCAACATAAACTGCTTCTCTCCTGGACGCGAGAAATGGAGGAAAAGAGAGAGGGTTTTGTTTCCTGACACTTTGTTCAGAGTTCATATACAGCGTACAGACCAGGGGCCTCATTTATAAACGTGGCGTACGCTCAAAAGATAGCGTACGCCAATTTCTAAGCAATCTTTGCGATTTATAAAAAACAAACTTGACGGGAAAATGTGCAGTCCTCCACGGGCACTTTGACTCATCCGTATGCACAAAAACGGGAGAAATGATAACTGCGACCAAAGATAAAACGTGACGAGAAAATGACATCTCCTCCGCATCAGAGCGAACCTATCTCTCGCTCTGACATCTGGAAACGGAAAAGCAGGTTTATTGCCTATGGATTATCAGAAATCATTTCAAAGTGACACAGACACATTGGATTAACCTATGGATTAACTTCAGCAGCGTTTTTATCGTTGTAATCCCATTGAAGACCACTTTTGACCAGACAACGACCAAGGTGTGCCGTTTTGCCGTTTCTAGCTACCTAGCGCCAAGTGTTTTGATGTCAGTTCTTGTTAATATCTTCGCGAGTTCTTATCATGGAGTGATAATGTAGTTACTGATCGATTCTGTGTCATCTCACGATCAGATCGATGGGTGGCACGTGCAGCTACGATAAGTAATAAGGGTGTTATGAGTGAGTTTCTGTGCAAAACGGCATTAGCATTTTTCGCTCGTGGCTAATTCATAGGCTCAGCGCTAGCTTTGTGGGGGCTTTTTGAAAAAAAAAGAAAAAATGATCAGTTAGCTGAGTTTCTTCCCGTTACAAGGATATAAAACATTCATAGTTTATTGAATATTAAGATGCCCTCAGACGCTGTTTCCTGCAGATGACGCGTTTTTCCCCCCGGTATCGGGGGTGCGGTGTAGAACAGGTTAAGCTGAACATGATTTTGGAGATTTATAACCTCCATCTCCACTGGATTGACACTGAACAGTGCAGCCATCTTTTTCTTCTTCTTCATCTTGACATTAAATTATAAACCATAATAAATCAATTGTATAGGTCTAGCCTCCCTATATATGTGTGTGAAATTGTTCCATCCTCAAAAACAAAAAACTAATGCTTCTGTAGTCTAGCGGCAACTTCTAGCAACGGCCTTCTGTTAAAAACCTCTTAGACCCCACGGACCCTTCGGCGGGTCCGAAACCACAACATCTGCAAGCAACAGTGTCTGAGGGCTTCTTAAAGGTTCCATGTCATGGCCATTTCCACTGATCATAATTCCATTGTTGAGGTCTACTAGAATAGATTTATATTGTGCAATGTTCCAAACTCACATTGGTTTCTCACAGCATCTCTGTAAACGATGTGTATTCACTGAATTTCACTCTCTGCCTTTAACGGCTCGTTGTAGCTCCAATAGCTCCAGCCCCCACCCTCCCTGTGAGCACAGTGTGCTCTGATTGGTCGGGACGTTGTGAATCGCGCTGAGCTCCGTGGAGGTGTGGTTTCCTTGTTTAGCGATACACAGCGAAACACAGCCAAACTCACCCTGAGCACACACAAAGTCACAGCCGAAGTAAAAACAATAAGTGTGGCTTGATATTGAGTAAGAAAAAGGTTGATAAACGCTGTGAGAATGGGTCTGCAGAGAGGATTTCGCCGCGATCCCAACTGTCTGTTATCAGCCTGCAGCCAGGGAGGAGAAATCAGCAGAGCTCCCTGCACTGAGTGTGTGTGTGAGGAAGTCCGTGGATTGGTCAATTTGGACCAATCAGCGGGGGCTTAATGTAACGGCTCCGCAGACATAACGTAACGGCTCCACGGATTGGTCCATTTGGTTCCGGGTAACGGATGACCGTATCGCGTCATAGCTCTGGGCGCGGCAACTGGCCATTCCTACGTCACAATACCCAGGAAGTAAACAATGGACAATGACGTATCTTCAGCGAGGCGTTTTGGGGAGGTATTTTCTGTGTTAGAGTTTTGCTCGCTACAGGGTGTACTTTGACGGTTTTGACTCTGCACACCGTTTACATGCATAAAAACCTTCATAACACACAAGGGGACGGTGAATAACCGGAAAAGCATGAATGTTTCATATCCATGTAAGAGGAAGAAAGAGGAAGAAACTCAGCTAACTGATGATTATTTTTTTTTGCAAAAAGAAACACAAGGCTAACGCTGAGCCTCTGAATTAGCACTGTGCGTACAAATCTTAACGCCGTTAGCACAGAACTCTAGCTATACCGATCGATCTTCTTATTGGATCTGCACAAACAAGCTTAGATAACATCCTGAGAGTCCACAGATTATAGAAATATAAGGATCATCACTGAGCGATCAGAACTCGTGACCAGTGTTGGGCAAGTTACTTTTAAAAAGTAACTAGTAATAGTTATAGTTACTGCTCTCAAAAAAGTGACTAGTTACTGTATTAGTTACTAAATTATAAAAGTAACTAGTAACAAGTTACTTTACTTTAAAAATAATAACAATACAAATACAAGTTGTTGTGTTGTTCTGTGGCACAGTAAGAGAAAAGACAACTCCCCATCATTGTAGCAATTATCATTATGAAATGTGGTGGGACAATAAAACACAAAAGAGCGATTTAAAAAAAATCGTTTTTTGGCTGTTTAGATGGTGTTGCTCCATCTGGGTCACTGCCGGTGGTTGAGACGGTGGGGTCTTTGGCGACTAGTTGTATAGCCCCATGTACATTACTTAGGGTGCTTCAGGAGTGTCACGATTCTCATGTTATGTCACGTTTGTAGTTTTGTCTGTGTTGGTGTTTTTCTTGTCTTTGGGTTTCCTGTTTTACTGTGTAAAGTGTTCACCCCCATTTCCTGCCTGTCTGCTTTCTGTCTGTTTCCCTCCCTGATTACCCGATTGTGTTCACCTGTTGTCCTTGTGTTTCTCCTCCCCTGCCCAGCTGTGTCTTGTTCTGTGATTACCCTTCTGTGTATTTAGTCTAGTCTTCCCCTGTGTTCCATGTCGGTTCATTGTTTCCCCTCCATGTCATTCCACGGTCTGTGTTCCTTGTGCTGCTCGTTGGTGTTGGATATTTTGGATTCTGCCTTGTTTTGCCACAGCTTTAATTTATTTAATAAAGCTCGCTTTTCGTTATTCTGCATTTGAGTCCTACCTGCTTCACCCATTCCTAACAAGGAGATTGGCATTGCTGTTTTTCGATGTGGACAATGCTTTCTGTCCTGGACACAGTTTACATTCAACTGTAAGATTTTTTGCATCCGTCCTTTATCCCCACAAATTGAAAATAGTGGTTATATTTCCAAGTTGCAAATGCGCTGCTGCTCTCGCTGATACTTGCATCTGCCATTGTGTGTGTGTGTGTGTGTGTGTGTGTGTGTGTGTGAGAGTGTGAGTGTGTATTTTCCCCATAAGGCAAGACCCGCCCAACTCTGTCTCTGATTGGCTTACCCTGAAATGTTACCCCGTGTTAACCAATCATCACTCCTCTCTGGTTACTTTCACTTTTCCATGGTGCTGTGCAGTGGCGGCCGGCCCATAGGGGCGCTAGGGGCGCCGCCCCACCTCTTCCCACATACAAACACAAATATTAAAGAAATATTTAAATTAAAAAATATATATTTAAAAAAAAAACATTTAAAAAATATATATATTTTATATTTTTATTTTTAATGAACAAGGTAAATATCATACAATTGGTATCAGTAAAATGTATAATCTACAATAAAATCTCGTTTAAAATTGTGTTACGATGTCTAAAGTTACTGATAAGTCACATGTTTCCTGCCTGGCCTTGCCCGTGGCATTAGTTTATCATTACCGGGCGCCGTGCAAGGAGCCCCCGAGCCAAACAGCAGCAACCAGCACGTTGTAAAAGTCTCAATATTAAACTGTGCCACCGAAACATAATTTCGGCCAATCAGCGCGTCAAATATTTTGGTCACGAGGGCGCTCACGTTGGCGCCTATGTTGGCGCCCATGTTGGCGCCCACGTTGCTTACGTGCGTTGACGTGAGTTATTTTTTAGACTTGTGAGTGACCAAGGTGATGAGAATGGCTTCGTGTGCAGGTGGAGTCGCCGGACCTCGGTCCCCGCCCAATTCCGTTCAAGAACTAATCTCCAATCCTTTCGAAAGGAGAAGTTTGGGAGATAAACTGTTGCTTAAAGACCTTGGACCGGACCAACCCGATTTGTATATATCGCAGCAAGCTCGTGAAAAAGAAAAAACGTGTCAATGAGGCTTCTCACGTAGCTGGTACACCAGAAAGGCATGGCTAGCTGGATGCAAACAGGTAAATGCTGTCTTTTGTTTCCCATGCTTGCTCTTCAAACAGCCGGGGACAGATACGATCTGTTCAGAAACTAGACAAAAGTTAAACAAGTACAAACCACAGACTGTCTGTATCATGGAGAATACAGTCGCTGGTTTATTTATGTCTGTATAGGCCGTTGTTGTGAGTGTGGACGGTCGGAGCATATATAACGTTAGCTTAGCCAAGCTCCATTTAGAAAACACGCATTTTAAAAGGGTTTTCCGCCTGCCGTCTGTCTGCAGACTTGTCAAAGCATTAATTCATGGTTTTTACTAACCGGTATCCGTATGTTGTTACGTCGGCATCATTTAGAAACGTGTATTACAATTTAATCACGGTAAAATATGTTCATTCTGTTGTAGTTGTAGCTCCCGAGCGCGTCTTGTTTGAATGATGCGAGTAAACACAGCTGGCAGCCGCGGTGAAACTCGAGCGACTAGAGCGATGCGATAGGAGGGTTTAGAGCGAAGCGAATATTCGCATCGCATCCGGTCTGAACGCAGCATTAAAGCGAGCTCCGCGCTACATCACCAGAAGTCCTAATTTAAGGTCATTTCTCCCCAAACATTTTTTTTTTACTCACTATATCAACAGCCGCACCAAAAATATTTTCCACCAGCCGCCACTGGTGCTGTGAGAGGACATCGCTGTTTTCGCCTGTAAATTACATCCGCAGGGAGATTCGGTTCAGTTCCATCACATAATGTTACCAAAAAAAGTAGTTGCGTTACAGTAACGCGTAACAAAGCAACACTGCTCGTGACAGGGAAAGCAAATACAGACAACACACAACGTAGCTTTAGGGAGCAAAACAGGGAGATATGCTCACCTTAGCTGTTATTCTGATCAAAAGTTGTGTTCAATGGCATTAAAACGAGACAAAACGCGGCTGAAGGTTAATCCATAGGTTAATCCAATGTGTCTGTCACTTTAAAAAAAAGTATTGATAATTCATAATTCCATTTTTATGCAAAAATCGGAGAAGAAAAATTAGCTGCTAATGGTAGCCACCAGAGGTTAACGCATCGACCAATGGGTTCCAGAGAAATGGCAAAAACGCCCATTTCCACCCAAATGGCCCAGAGGTGGAGTTTGTTTTGCTAAACCTCTCTAAAAGGATCAAATGTCAATTGTTTAGCATCAATCTTGATACAGGGTACTTATTATATGTTGTACTTTGGATTCCTAAAGCTTGTAGTCTACAAACCCATCATCCAAGGCAGGGGTGCCCAACCTTTTTTGAACAGAGAGCTACTTTTAAAGTTGCCAGTCTGCCGAGATCTACCAGTCCAAATAGAGAGGCGTAGCCATTATTGACAGCCTACTACCAGGTAAATACACACTTCTCCTTGTATAAAACTGACGTTTGTACGAAGAATACTTCATAAAATACTGCAGATCGTTTATCTTACCTCTTTCTAATCTACACACATACAAGTATTTAACTGAAATTACACAACAGTGTTGTTGATACAGAGTTGGAGTTTATTCACACGTCACTACAGTGGGTAATGTTTTCAAGAAACATTGAACAGTGCTGCCACATATGACACAGGAAAAAAAGAAAAGACTCTTTCTTTTCCATTATATAAAAATAGTGTTGCTACAAAAGTATAAATTGTAAGGATGCAAGCAACACTAGTTTCTTAACCTGAATTGATAATAGACTATAATCAATTTAAACAGAACAGATCTTAATGTTTGCATTCTTATACCATTTTGTACAATAATTATGATGAATACGTTCAAACAAACTAAAAATTACAGCTGATTAATAACGGTATCTAACTTGAGTTTTTATTATCAAAAACCTGTTGAAATGCTACTGTTATTTTTACTGTTTCCAAAAAGCGCGTCGGCAGCCTCCAGGAATGCTTCTTTCACAACTTCGCCGTCTTTGAAAGACTTGTGTTTCGCAAGAACGTGACTGACACGATAAGATGCTCTGGTAGCAGCCTTGCTCTTGTTGTTGGGCCTGGTGAAAATGGACTGCTGTGCATTGAGCTGTCCTTTCAGGCCCCTCCCCTTTTGGGAGCGTAGGGCAGAATTAAGAGGGAATTCCGTCTAGTAGCGTTTGTGTTTTGAAATGCCGCTCCTAAATTACCCTTCTTCGGTAAAGCCACGCTCGCATTGCAGATGAGACAGATGGACTTTGAATTGGAATAGGTAAAAAAGTAATCATCCTCCCACTCGGAGTGAAATTTATTTATTTTGGGCTTTTTTGCTTCCGCCATAATTGCTGTCACTCCTGTTGCCACGGACAATGTCAGTAAACTAGTGCCCACTGCCCACCAGCCACGCCCCAACACATGGGGTCACGCCGGCCAATCACAAAGCTTTGATGCGTTCAAGTGCATTATTCTGGCACAGCAAGATTATGTTATAGGACATTAACGATAAAACTGAATATTGTTGTTCTATTTTTAGACACATCTCGCGATCGACTGGGAATTTCCACGCGATCGAGTGGTTGGGCACCCCTGATCCAAGGGTAGGGTCACTATAAGTAAAAAATAATTTTTGGACGGACACTATAATTTACAGTTTTTCACTATGTTCAATCTGAATTTTCTTTAAAATAAAAAAAATCTATATTGATTCGGACTTTTCTACATCCAACTCACAGGTTTATCATTACTTTGAGAAAAAAGATTATTAATTTTCCCCTTTTAGAAGTGTAGCCTAGTTATGGTCATTTGTTCTGGAAATGTCATTTTCGAGCCTGAGACCTCAAAAACAGGCTTGGGGTCTAACAGGTTAAAAAAAGGACACTGGATGTTCTGAATGTGAAATCACAAACATGACTTGAGTCTGAACACAGCAGACAACAGGAGTATAACTGCATTATAAAAACAAAAATAGTGCATGTGGGTGCACACTTACATTATCTGTCTTACTGTTGCATACATCCCATGAATGTATGAGATTAAGTTTAATTTTTCAGGAGGGGGAGAGGTTTGGAGGAACAGATGAGACGATGATCGCGGAAGCTTTCCTCCTGCCTTCACAAACTATACACACGTATTTATCAACTGAAAATAGCAAGAGGAAATTCATACTCTGCAATCCAAGACTTGATTAAATCCACCAAAAACCTGACATTGTCAGGGTTGGGGGAAAATAGGACCCAAATGTAGAATGAGGAGGGACGCAGGTTTCAAAATGGAACAAAAGGCGAGCTTTATTCACAAAAAGCTGAAAAACAAGAATCCACGAATAGGTACAAGGGACGAGGTAGCATCCAAACAAAAAGGGACTGTGACCACAGGAAGGGAGACATGAACGACAAAATAATGAACCAACACTGAAGACAGGAAGAGACAAGACTAAATACAGGGAGGGGTAATCACGAGACGAGAAACAGCCGGGCAGGGGAGGAGAAACACAAGGGCAACAGGTGAACACAATCAGACAATCAGACACACCAGGGAAACTAACGACAGGGAGGACAGAACAGCAAAATAACCCCAAAACTAGACACACAAAAACTCAAACCCCGACATAACCCCCCCCCAATACACAAAGTCAAACATTTCAAACTGGGTGAGAGGACGGGTCTGGATCGAGTAGGCAATCAAGCCTGCATTCAAATAGGCAGGGCCTCTCAGCTGATTGCGTGAAGTGTACAACAGCGTGAAGTAGTCATCTTCCAGCTAAAAAAGCTTTCAAATAGCGGATTCAAAAACTGAAGAAGTCAGGGTGCATCTTGACCGGGTGGCGACAATACCTATTGACGCAGCAACCACTGTAAGTAATATTCTTGTTTAATTAGACTTCTCTATTTCATGTATTCTACTCTGTATAATTGTTCTGTAGTTATTGTAGCTAAAACTGCGCTTTTGAGAGATTTTAAATCTCAGATCTGATTACATTACATTACATTGCATTTAGCTGATGCTTTTATCCAAAGCGACTTACAATAAGTACATTCGACCAGGAAGACACATGATCACGTGAACCTGTTACACAGGGCTCAGTAGGCAATCAAGCCTGCATTAAAATAGGCAGGGCCTCTCAGCTGATTGCGTGAAGTGTACAACAGCGTGAAGTAGTCATCTTCCAGCTAAAAAAGCATTCAAATAGCGGATTCAAAAACTGAAGAAGTCAGTGTGCATCTTGACCGGGTGGCGACAATACCTATTGACGCAGCAACCACTGTAAGTAATATTCTTGTTTAATTAGACTTCTCTATTTCATTTATTCAGAGGGTGTCGTATTGTCATACTGATATTCTGTACACACTGTGAAGACCACTGAGACAAATGTAACATTTGTGATATTGGGCTATATAAATAAACATTCATTGATTGATTTATTCTACTCTGTATAATTGTTCTGTAGTTATTGTAGCTAAAATGGCGCTTTTGAGAGATTTTAAATCTCAGATCTGATTACATTACATTACATTGCATTTAGCTGACGCTTTTATCCAAAGCGACTTACAATAAGTACATTCGACCAGGAAGACACATGATCACGTGAACCTGTTACACAGGGCTCAGTAGGCAATCAAGCCTGCATTAAAATAGGCAGGGCCTCTCAGCTGATTGCGTGAAGTATACAACAGCGTGAAGTAGTCATCTTCCAGCTAAAAAAAGCATTCAAATAGCGGATTCAAAAACTGAAGAAATCAGTGTGCATCTTGACTGGGTGGCGACAATACCTATTGACGCAGCAACCACTGTAAGTAATATTCTTGTTTAATTAGACTTCTCTATTTCATGTATTCTACTCTGTATAATTGTTCTGTAGTTATTGTAGCTAAAACGGCGCTTTTGAGATATTTTAAATCTCAGATCTGATCAGGTGAACCAACCCAGTCTCACAAAAAAACGTGTAATAACTATGTTGGTCCACAACGTAGGAGTAGTATTTCTACAAAAACGCCTCTGAAATTGTAAGATCCCTACGTTTCCCCCCCCCCCCCATTCATTCCAATGGCTGGCGTCTATGTCACGTGATCTTCACATTTCTCCCTGCAGAAAAAAAAAAACATGGCCGAACTTCGTTTTATTCTCGGTGTAAAATGCCTATTTTAAAGTTACTTTGGCCATTAAAATGCGTTTTGATGTCATTTGATGCGAGAAATATGAGTTGTTATTTCAGATTATGTGTGCAGTGGATGTACATGATCTTTAGTTTGCTAGTTATTACCTATATACAGTCTATGGTTATTACGAAGATTACTTCAGGAAATGGTGTCTATACAACGTTTTCATTGTTACCAAGGTGGTTGCTAGGGACGCTGCTATCGATATTATTTCTGTTGTGTAACTGTTTAATGGTGTTATCTTTATTGCTACCCCCTTCCCCGTCAAAGTATAGTGTTGGTCCACAGCGCAAACGTATTAGTTTAACAGAATCCGCATCTAAAATGGTGCAGAAACGTTATTTTCCCCTGTACTATTCCAGTCTCACATCTCACAGCACATCGTCATTAACAAATACCGGAAACAGACCGAAAACACTTTATTCCGAGTGTGCTTGCTTTTCTCTTTGAAAGTCATCACATAACGGCATTGTAATACACGGTTCGGCTGCATTACATATTACATATCTGCCGTAGTTCTGTATTTATAGAGCCCTGATGAGAAGACTTCTAGACAAACATGAGGAACTGCCGCCAACACTGGAAACGTGACGTGGATCATAAATATATCAACAATTAAACAACATCTTACATTTCTTTTCACACAATGCGTCTCCTTGCAGTATCAACACTAATTCGGCGGACTTTTATATTTGATCCAATTGGTAGATAGGCTGTATTTACACCATAAAGGTGCACAGCTGATATAAAGGGACACCTAGTGGTTAAAGCATGTTATTGAATTTCATTATTTGTATTATTACATATTAATAGAATCCCTATACAGTATGTTCATTACTCGTTATTCTCTACTAATAGTTAATTAAAGACTGTATATAATGACTATTTTGCACATCCCTTTCAAGATTTCACGATTTTCTAAGGTTTATTGACATATAATATACACAACTATGGTGTAGTTATGCAATGAATGAAAAACTTGGGTCGCAGGTTCCTCAATATTGCATTACAATACATCTATCAATATTTGTGCATACCTCCAGCAATGTTAACTATGTTGAAGCACTCATTTTAACTGATATTATACATATGTATTATACTCTTATAAGATGTATGTAGATAGTATAAGAAATGTGCAGAATACGACAGTTTAATGGTGGAGGTACACATATTGAAAGATGTCTTGTAATGCACTGTTGAGGAACCTGTGACCAAAGTTTTTCATCTCCGACCTTGTCAGGTATTGAACAATCAATAAATAAAAAACACAGAATTATTAAATATAAAACACAGAATTTGTGTGATTATACTAAATGATTTACAAATAAACACCACTGCATATTTACAACTATACACATGCTGATGTAACGCAAATGTTTCCAACTTGGGATCAATAAAGTATATCTTATCTTAAGATGATCGATGGCTACTGCCATATTTGCAAAATGTGCCTCTGAACCTTGACAAGTGCATGTTTCAGGCTCATCAGTGAACAAGAGGAGGGGTCACAGACATAAGACCAGCTGTTAAATAAAGCTCTTTGACCTTAGCTGTCGTGTGGGTATATATTAATGCTGCCCATTATGGGCACAAGCAATTTTCACCCATTTATTAATTATATGTTTTAAATTTGAGTGTTTCCTATCCCCTAAACCTCCAGGGATGTAGACAGTTTAATACTGGCAACTTCTTATTATGGGAAATATGAAAACGTCTTTTAAAACTACAACTCCCAGTAGAGAGTGCCATAGAGAACATGTTGCGAAACACAATAGCCAGCATGTGTAGTTCTGGGGACGGGGTGGGGGGGACGGGGACGCGGTGGACCCGTTCAAATCCAGTTTGGGACAGTCTGCCTTGGTTCCATCCCATTTCAAGTGCTGTTCGACGCTCTGCACACTCTCCAAAAGATAAACTTTTGTGGATAAAATCTGAACTATAGATAATGAAGTACTCTGTGTAGATCTCGTTAAGAAGGTGACTGTTAATGGAAGTGTGTGATTTTGAGGCTATTTCAGTGAAACAAGGCTTAATTCTCTCGAAAAGTTACTGAAAGATACACTTTTGTGAATAAAAGATGAACTATAGATAATGAAGTACTCTGTTTGAGTAGATTTCGTTATGAAGGTGACTCTTAATGGCAGTTTGTGATTTTGAGGCTATTTCAGTGAAACAAGGCTTAATTCTTTCAAAAAGTTACTGAAAGATACACTTTTGTGGATAAAAGCTGAACTATAGATAATAAAGTACTCTGTTTCAGTAGATTTCTTTAAGAAGGTGACTCTTAATGGCAGTTTGTGATTGAGAGGCTATTTCAGTGAAACAAGGCTTAATTCTGTCAAAAAGTTACTGAAAGATACAGTTTTGTGGATACAAGCTGAACTATAGATAATGAAGTACTCTGTTTGAGTAGATTTCGTTAAGAATCTGACTTTTAATGGCAGTTTGTGATTTTGAGGCTATTTCAGTAAAACAATGCTGTTTTGAACATTTGACAGATTTATGCTTAATTCTCTCAAAAAGTTACTGAAAGATACACTTTTGTGAATAAAAGCTGAACTATAGATAATGAAGTACTCTGTTTGAGTAGATTTCGTTAAGAAGGTGACTCGCAATGGCAGTTTGTGATTTTGAGGCTATTTCAGTGAAACAAGGCTTAATTCTCTCAAAAAGTTACCGAAAGATACACTTTTGTGGATAAAAGCTGAACTATAGATAATGAAGTACTCTGTTTGAGTAGATTTTGTTAAGAAACGGACTCTTAATGGCAGTTTGTGATTTAAGGCTATTTCAGTGAAACAAGGCTTAATTCTCTCAAAATGTTACTGAAAGATACATTTTTTAGTTTAAAAGCTGAAAACTAGAAAATGAAGTACTTTGTGTCAGTATATTTCTTTAAGAATCTGACTCTTAATGGCAGTTTGTGATTTACAGGCTATTTCAGTGAAACAAGGCTAAATTCTCTAAAAAAGTTACTGAAAGATATATTTTGAGTATAAAAGATGAAAACTAGAAAATGAAGTACTTTGTGTCAGTAGATTTCGTTAAGAAGGTAACGCTTAATGGCAGTTTGTGATTTTGAGGCTATTTCAGTGAAACAAGGCCGTTTTGAAAATTTGACATATTTATGCTTAATTCTCTCAAAAAGTTACTGAAAGATACACTTTTGTGGATAAAAGCTGAACTATAGATAATGAAGTACTCTGTTTGAGTAGATTTCGTTAAGAAACTGACTCTTAATGGCAGTTTGTGATTTAAGGCTATTTCAGTGAAACAAGGCTTAATTCTCTCAAAAAGTTACTGAAAGATACATTTTTGAGTTTAAAAGCTGAAAACTAGAAAATGAAGTTCTTTGTGTCAGTAGATTTCGTTAAGAATCTGACTTTTAATGGCAGTTTGTGATTTAGAGGCTATTTCAGTGAAACAATGCTGTTTTGAACATTTGACAGATTTATGCTTAATTTTCTCAAAAAGTTACCGAAAGATACACTTTTGTGAATAAAAGCTGAACTATAGATAATGAAGTACTCTGTTTGAGTAGATTTCGTTAAGAAACTGACTCTTAATGGCAGTTTGTGATTTAAGGCTATTTCAGTGAAACAAGGCTTAATTCTCTCAAAAAGTTACTGAAAGTTACACTTTTGTGGATAAAAGCTGAACTATAGATAATGAAGTACTCTGTTTGAGTAGATTTCGTTAAGAAACGGACTCTTAATGGCAGTTTGTGATTTAAGGCTATTTCAGTGAAACAAGGCTTAATTCTCTCAAAATGTTACTGAAAGATACATTTTTTAGTTTAAAAGCTGAAAACTAGAAAATGAAGTACTTTGTGTCAGTATATTTCTTTAAGAATCTGATTCTTAATGGCAGTTTGTGATTTAAGGCTATTTCAGTGAAACAAGGCTAAATTCTCTAAAAAAGTTACTGAAAGATATATTTTTGAGTATAAAAGATGAAAACTAGAAAATGAAGTACTTTGTGTCAGTAGATTTCGTTAAGAAGGTAACGCTTAATGGCAGTTTGTGATTTTGAGGCTATTTCAGTGAAACAAGGCTGTTTTGAAAATTTGACATATTTATGCTTAATTCTCTCCAAAAGTTACTGAAAGATACACTTTTGTGGATAAAAGCTGAACTATAGATAATGAAGTACTCTGTTTGAGTAGATTTCGTTAAGAAGGTGACTCTTAATGGCAGTTTGTGATTTTGAGGCTATTTCAGTGAAACAATGCTGTTTTGAACATTTGACAGATTTATGCTTAATTCTCTCAAAAACATACCGAAAGATACACTTTTGTGGTTAAAAGCTGAACTATAGATAATTAAGTACTCTGTTTGTGTAGATCTCGTTAAGAAGGTGACTGTTAATGGAAGTGTGTGATTTTGAGACTATTTCAGTGAAACAAGGCTTCATTCTCTCAAAAAGTTACTGAAAGATACACTTTTGTGGATAAAAGCTGAACTATAGTTAATGAAGTACTCTTTTTGTGTAGATCTCGTTAAGAAGGTGACTGTTAATGGAAGTGTGTGATTTTGAGGCTATTTCAGTGAAACAAGGCTTCATTCTCTCAAAAAGTTACTGAAAGATACAGTTTTGTGGATACAAGTTGAACTATGGATAATGAAGTACTCTGTTTGAGTAGATTTCGTTAGAAACTGACTCTTAATGGCAGTTTGTGATTGAGAGGCTATTTCAGTGAAACAAGGCTTAATTATCTCAAAAAGTTACTGAAAGATACATTTTTGAGTATAAAAGCTGAAAATTAGAAAATGAAGTAGTTTGTGTCAGTAGATTTTGTGAAGAATCTGACTTTTAATGGCAGTTTGTGATTTTGAGGCTATTTCAGTGAAACAATGCTGTTTTGAACATTTGACAGATTTATGCTTAATTCTCTCAAAAAGTTAATGAAAGATACACTTTTGTGAATAAAAGCTGAACTACAGATAATGAAGTACTTTGTTTGAGTAGATTTCATTAAGAGACTGACTCTTAATGGCAGTTTGTGATTTAAGGCTATTTCAGTGAAACAAGGCTTAATTCTCTCAAAAAGTTACTGAAAGATACATTTTTGAGTTTAAAAGCTGAAAACTAGAAAATGAAGTACTTTGAGTCAGTAGATTTCTTTAAGAATCTGACTCTTAATGGCAGTTTGTGATTTAGAGGCTATTTCAGTGAAACAAGGCTAAATTCTCTCAAAAAGTTACTGAAAGATACACTTTTGTGGATAAAAGCTGAACTATAGATAATGAAGTACTCTGTTTGAGTAGATTTCGTTAAGAAGGTGACTCTTAATGGCAGTTTGTGATTTTGAGGCTATTTCAGTGAAACAAGGCTTAATTCTCTCAAAAAGTTACTGAAAGATACACTTTTGTGGATAAAAGCTGAACTATAGATAATGAAGTACTCTGTTTGAGTAGATTTCGTTAAGAAACTGACTCTTAATGGCAGTTTGTGATTTAGAGGCTATTTCAGTGAAACGAGGCTTAATTCTCTCAAAAAGTTACTGAAAGATACAGTTTTGTGGATAAAAGCTGAACTATAGATAATGAAGTACTCTGTTTGAGTAGATTTCGTTAAGAAGGTGACTCTTAATGGCAGTTTGTGATTTTGAGGCTATTTCAGTGAAACAAGGCTAAATTCTCTCAAAAAGTTACTGAAAGATACATTTGAGTATAAAAGATGAAAACTAGAAAATGAAGTACTTTGTGTCAGTAGATTTTGTTAATAAGGTAACGCTTAATGGCAGTTTGTGATTTTGAGGCTATTTCAGTGAAACAATGCTGTTTTGAACATTTGACAGATTTATGCTTAATTCTCTCAAAAACATACCGAAAGATACACTTTTGTGGTTAAAAGCTGAACTATAGATAATGAAGTACTCTGTTTGTGTAGATCTCGTTAAGAAGGTGACTGTTAATGGAAGTGTGTGATTTTGAGGCTATTTCAGTGAAACAAGGCTTCATTCTCTCAAAAAGTTACTGAAAGATACACTTTTGTGGATAAAAGCTGAACTATAGTTAATGAAGTACTCTTTTTGAGTAGATTTCGTTAAGAAGGTGACTCTTAATGGCAGTTTGTGATTTTGAGGCTATTTCAGTGAAACAAGGCTAAATTCTCTCAAAAAGTTACTGAAAGATACATTTTTGAGTATAAAAGATGAAAACTAGAAAACGAAGTACTTTGTGTCAGTAGATGTTGTTAATAAGGTAACGCTTAATGGCAGTTTGTGATTTTGAGGCTATTTCAGTGAATCAAGGCTGTTTTGAAAATTTGACATATTTATGCTTAATTCTCTCCAAAAGTTACTGAAAGATACACTTTTGTGGATAAAAGCTGAACTATAGATAATGAAGTACTCTGTTTGAGTAGATTTCGTTAAGAAGGTGACTCTTAATGGCAGTTTGTGATTTTGAGGCTATTTCAGTG